>NC_134790.1:3368736-3381236 GCF_046742065.1 Oratosquilla oratoria
CTCAAGCTTTCTTAACAGTACTCTGCCATTTGGAGGGTGGGCATAAACCAGATTGCCAAAATGCTTCATTTATTCAACGTTTCGTCTGCAAGGAGACATCTTCAGGAAAATCTGTAACACAAATATTACCGACATACAGAAATAAAGAATAAGGGTGTTAACTTAAACAAAAATTCACAATCTTGGAAATAAACGTCAATAATTAAAAAATAAACAGCAATAATTCAAATCCTATCTCGATACATGGGCCGTTGGGGACCAATACGAGTATTTACAAAATTAAAGGTCCAAAGAAATGACGAAGGAAATCGTCGGGTGGTGACTTATATATGCGAAACTAGCCGGCTTGGGTGGTGGAAGGGGCTAGTGGAGGAAGGGGTAGTGGGAGGGGCTGGTGACCCATCATGTCGGGAAGGAGAGGTTGGAAGAGGGGGTTGGGGGTTGCGAGGTCGGTTGGGAGGAGGATGGATGGAGTGGGTGGGAAGAGTTGGAGGGGGGGTTGGGGCGTAGTGATATAGAGTGTGGTCACGGGTCGTGGTGGTGGCTTCACTGCATTGTTAAACAAATTAATGATGGAAATCATGTTGCTTTGGATATTTATAATAGGGCTATATTCCCTTATAAACATAGCTTCTAAAAGCTTAAGTTTATGTGCATCCCTATTACTTACTATAATCCTGGTGTTCTTAACTAGGCATTCATGGGTGGCTGTTTGGTTATGGTATTTCTTCAGATGATGTTTAATAGCTCCGTTTTGCAAGTGCATTGATATTCCCCTACTGAGACTACATCTAATATAACCAATATGTGATGAATAGCGGGTTACGCAGTCCCCGGGAAGGCATTTAAATTCGTACACTATGTTGGTTTTACTATTCAGGTTGACTTTTATTACCAATGAGCTAATTTTTTAGTTGGAGTAGAATACAACCGCGCGGATTTCCTTCTCTTTGGAGACTGGGTGGCAGTTTTTAGTGATGATATCTTTTATGATTTTCTCATCTTTTTTGTATCCCTTGGTGAAGATATTATGATAGATGTTAATGAGTTGGGGCTCAGAGGATGTTTGGGGGAAAGGTGGTCACAGATAATTTTTTTACAAATGAAATCAAATTCACTGTTAGGAAAACCATTATTTACAAAAATCTGGCGAATGTGCTGCAGTTGTATATGTAGGGCCTGCCAAGAAAAACAAACTTTGATAGCCCTATGTGTGTATGTATATATAATATATATGTATATATAATATATATGTATATATATAATATATATGTATATATATATATACATATATATATATATGCATAACCATTGTGTGTGTGTATGTGTGTGTGTATTTACCTAATTGTAGTGTACAGAAAAGAAACAATGCTCATGGTATACTGTATGCGTTTGTGTACGTATGTGTCTGTATGTGCATATATACTCTATGTACGTGTACGTGTATATTTTTGTTTATATGTGCATGCATGTCTGTGTATGCGTGTCTGCCTGCTTACCTATTGGTATGTCTACTTCTGTTTCCCTTATATCGCTTGTTCATCCGAGACGATAATAGTTATTTAATGCATAAATGTTTTAGCCGCATGACGCATTGGTGTATAAACCACGGGTATTTATCTGACTGTAACAATGCAGAAGTTGACAGAAAATACAATTTATTGTAGCGGGACTCTCGTTCCGTAACGAGGCAGAATAAGATAAAAATCCGGACGATTATTGCAATATTAAACAGAAAAGGTATTACTCCAAGCCTTCCATGCTTTTATATAATTTAATCTTGAAACATATAAGCGTGCTACATGCAGTCGTTTATAAATGCAGCTATTATTCTTAGACAGATTAATTCCACGAGATCCTTCTTACCCAAACAGAGGCTCCGAGCTAGACAAATTGCTTCGCAGACTAGATAAGGGAAGAGAGGGTTGAAAGAAAACTCCAAAATCTCCTTCTGAAAGTACTCAAGATCCACGAGGCTGATAGCAAGCCTGTTTGTTTTATCGTGATACCACGAGACACCAAGAAAAAAAACATTTTCAAATATTTTCGGACAGTAAAAGGGAGAAAGGGGGGACTCTTAGTAAAGGACACTGAATCGCTTTATCGAGTATCTCTTGTCATGAACAAATATTAAATATCGGGCGGGGGTCTGTCTCTCAGTCAGGCGTCACGAGGAACAAATATCTGAGGGGAGTCGCCGAACTGAAGATGTTAAACAATGAAGAAGGAAAGGGGGTGGGAGGTGGAAGAAGAGGGGAAGGATAAGAGGGAGGAAGAAGAGAGGAAGGGGGAGGAGGAAGTATGAGGATAGGGTAGGAGAAAGAGGAAGTAGAGGGGTAGGGTAGGAAGAGTAAGTATTAGGTAAGGGAGGAGGAGGAGGGAATAAAGGAGTAGGGGAGGAGGAGGGGGGATAAGGAGAGGAGGAGAAAGTGGAGGGGGAGATAGAGAGGAGGAGGAAGTGGAGGAATTGGTTGAGCTCGTGGAAATGGAAGTGATGATGAAGGTGAAGGAAAAATGTGTGGAAGAAAGAGACGAGGAAGGAGGAAATGAAAGGAAAATGGGATGGAGGAGAAGGGAGGGGGAAAGGGAGGGAGAAGAGGAAGGGGAAAGAGAAGGGGAGAAGGGAAAGCGTAAGAAGATTTATCACCCCCTGCTTGTACATTAGGCGCCTCACGTGATGGTGACGTCACCGGTTGCCCCACACCCCACCCCACCCCGCCCCTCACGTAAGACAACGTAAAAGATGTTGCTATCAGTTGGTGAGTCCACTGCTAGATTCATTGTTTCCTTGTTCTAGCAAAACAAAAAAAGTAAATCTCGGCTCCAGGCTATGTATCTCTTGGCTTTCGCGTTTGTATGTGTTTGCAAAGGTCTTGTAAATTGAAGCGGAGAGGGGAGCAATAAAGCTGGGAAATTTAAAATTTGAATGAAAAAAATAAATAAAATAAAAAATCAGACTCGGCAGGTAAGAGTAATATCCACCAAACTGGAGGTCATATGTTCTTTGTCGGAAGTTCTTCGGCCAGATGGATGATCCGGATGCGCGGGTTCTTATCTTCGCGATCAAGTTTTCCGATCCACATTTACAAGGTCAATTCTTTTGCGTTCCTCGAGGGCTCCTCAGTAGATACGGGAGTTGGAATTTTCGTCCAGTAGAGGCTCTATTTTTTTTTTTTTTTTTTTTTTTTTTTTTTTTTTTAAATCCGCTCTTCGGGCCTTGAGGTCTCATCGTTTTGCCCTTTGGGCTCAACACTCGACCATCTCGGTAACTCGTTGTACATCTAAGTGACTTACGGGCTAAGCCAGTGGTCAAGATCAGCCGGAAAAAAGACTCGAAAGAGTTGCTGATACGCTTAGGCAAAAATTTAGTTTTTTTTCTTTTTTTTTTAGTATTTGTAAGGACGGTAAAGAAAAAACAACAACTTAAAATTCAGGGACTTGAGGAGGGGTTTTGAATACATATATCGCTCGGGTTTGATATGGAATTGAAAAAAAATCTATATACATGAGGCAGTGGTAGAAGGAAAGATCATAGGAGAGAGCTTGATATATATATATATATAATATATATATATATATATATATATAGAATATATATATATATATATACATATATACGAGTGTGTGTGTGTCTGGGTGGGTGTGTCTGGGTGTGTGTGTGTGTGTGGGTGGTTGGTTGGTTGGTAGGTTGGTTGGTTGGTTGGGTGGATGGGTGTGTGTGGGTGAGTGTGTGTGTGTGTATATGTATATGTGTGTATATGTATATTTCATCTTTAATATTTTGGGCAATAAACCTTCTTCAGTATCTCTGGAGAATAGTTTAACCTCCCACATCCCCTCCTACCCAAAAATCTTATGAGTTCTTTAGTACTGCCCCCAATATTATACCTGTCAATATGGTCTAATCTCAAATCGACAGACCTGTCCAGGTGTAGCAGACATTTGTTTGACTGTACCACCCTCTTACACTCAGATTTTTTTTTTCTTTCTTTATTTTTATTTTTTTTATTATTATTTTTTTTTTATCCAGGTTGGGACAGAATTGGAGATAGATACTTCTGATCAACGGCTTGTGTTGGTCACAGTACTCAACACATGTATGAGCACACAAGTAATTGTATGTTATTATATTGTATTGTATTGTACTGTATTGTATTGTACTGCCTTGTATGGCATCGTATTGTATCGTAATGTATTGCATTGTATTGTATTGTATTCATTACGATTCCATCATGTTCTGAGTTCTTCGTTCTGAAATGATCTGAAGCTCAACATTCACACAACCTGAATGGGCTGACCCGATCTTTTTTTTTCTGAATTAACACATTCGGATCAGTTCTAGGTACTCCAGAATCACCCCTTTCATCGTTCCTGGAAATTTGACACCTGGACTCCACCCTTTTCGGTGGTAGCAATAATTAATCGTTATTTCCTGTTTAGCAAAAAAAAAAAAAAGGGGGGGGGCCTCAGTGTCAGATTCTAATGGAAAGTCTCTTTTTCGCCTTTAATACGTCATCTCTTCAGCTGGAAATCAATCCTTTTCTCCCATCTTACCCTCCAAGGCACATAGACAGTCTTCAGCTTTAAACCTTCCCGTCCAACAATGTCTGACTTGTAATCTTTTCGTGACATTTCTATACCAATCTTCTTAATTTGAAAATCAACATTTCCCGATCGAATAATAATAATAATAATAAAAAAATAAGAAGTTGAAATGAGATGTTTGGGTATGGCCAAAAAGGGATCACCTATGTCCTATGTGTTCGGATTGCCAGGACGCAGGAGATTCGAACCCGGGACTAAGATATCACGAGGAGGAAAATTTACAGTGCACAACTGTTTCCCGATTTTTATTAAAAAAAAAAAAAACACTAAACATGGATATTAATTTTACACTTATTTTTCATATCACAACGCAGGTTAAGTTTTCAGGCATTAAGATAAGAACATAAGAATGAAGGAGAATGCAAGAGACCATAAGGCCTTCACTAGACAGTTCCAAGATATTCGATGAAGGTCTACTTTACCCCTTCCTTACCAAGGAGGCGATACAGAAGCGAATGGAGTAATTTACGAATAAAATCACCTGACGGCACTCAGAATAAATGAGAAAGTACCACCAAACACGAAAGAGATTAATAATGACTCAATCCATAAGCTACAAAGGGAGTTTCCGTCTTATGAATGAAATGGACTGGTGACATGCACAACACGAATACAAGTCATAAATATCAGTGTTAATGAGATAGAGTGAACATGGTACGATTTATAGTGATGGCCATTTCACGTTTTGTACTGGTTCACACAAAACGATTTGGTTTCGATTAATCCTTTTTCGATACGATTTCCTTCGTTTGAGGCAGTGTTGCCGTAACACAGTAGTTGTTACTCTGAGGTTCCTGTACCACAAAAGGATACGAAACCTTGAATCCGGGGGGTACGTGACATGATAGCCAGGGCAATGGTATTGTATATTTACAATGACAAAGCAAAGCAAGGTTTGTGTCAATATCCTTTTCATATGTTTGCAATGTATTTGTATTGGATGGGGGCACGAGATTTTTTTTTTTAATATCAAGCGATAGGGGCAATGAAAAAGGTTAGGAACCGCTGCAATAACAAGAGGTTTTGATTTTTTTTTCTAGAGCCTTTCCTAGAATGACTTCCGAAGCAGGTTTTTTCTTGTAAACAAACAATTTAAATCTACTAGTGGAAGACATCAACTTAGAGATATTATGTGCAGGAATGTAACTACTGTTGCTACGATATTTCAACATTGTAACTTATTATTATTATCATCATAGTTATTATATTATTATTTCTATCATCATTATCATTATCATGAATTAGTTTATTAATTCATTTGATCATTTGCTATTTATTAGTATTTTTCTCTTAATTTTTTATATTGTATTTTTTTTCAATATTTTCTTTGCTAAGAAGTAAAAATGCTATGCGGCGTTATAGCAAGACAGCAACAAGGGAAGATTTATTTGCGTTGTTAAGCTCATGATGGGTGACAGGACATTTGGTGGTGACTGTACACAAGTCGTTGGGTACTCAACAGTGCCGAGGCCATTAAGAAAGGGCGAAGACGAGGTTGACACCAGGACTCAAGTACTAAACGGAGTTGTTCCACATAAAAACAAACATCAGAACATCAAGATGGCGACACACTTGACAGTTTTTTTCTTTTAGACACAGTTGATTTTATTCAGTTCCCAAAGTGTTCCCCGGCCTGAAGAAACGTCCAGACCGACCGGGATTCCCTGTGGGATAGAGTACGCCCCCCCCAATCCCCCTTCTAATGCATAAAATCGTCTGCCTTTAGACAGAACAGAACCCAAGAAGGGAGAAGTCTCCGCGCTGAGGGCTTCCAGTCCGTAAAAAGGCGAAACTCATTTGCTGCAAGAAAAAAAAAAAAAAAAAAAAAAAACACCAAAGAGTAACGTAATCTCGTTATACCTGAGGAGGGCTACGTAATTGAATCAAACTTTTCTTTTCTCCCGATAGAGGTCTCGACGTACGCCGTGAAGAGCTGACAAGAGGCGCTCCTCTATAGACAGCCGGGGCAAGTGGCTGTCACTGAAATGTACTGAGATTCATATATGTTACTCATAGCAACAAGTGTCTGGGCACACAGGATTATGTGAATTTACCTTGGTGTTGATGTTTCATAAGTCAGGAGCCTACGCCAGAAGGCGCGTAACTGCGGCCGAAGACTTCACCTTTGCCCTGTGCGCTTGGACTGCCGGGAAAGGTAACAGTCACTGCAGGGAATCGGAGAGGAGTGCGATATTCGAACCTGCAACTAAGCAAATGCGAGACTAGCACGCCTCCTATTACGCCACCACCTTTTTTGGCATGATGTAATTAGCACGGTTTCACTATGTAAGCAAACTGACACGATACGTAGCGTAATGTTTCAACAGACGCGTTCCACTTACTGGAAGCTGTGCACAGCCGTGATACAAAAAAAAAAAAAAAAAAAAAAAACGGGAATTTTTCTAAACCGTACGGTAATGGATACTGCGCTGGTGGCGTAATTGTAAGCGCACTGGCCTCGCATTCCTTAGTTCCGGGTTCGAATCTATACCAAGATGGATGTAGCTGAGTCAAGGCCGTCACCTTTGCCGTACGTGAATGTATAGTCATGCTAAGGAGAAACCAAATAAAGATATAATTTACTTCACGAGAACCGACTTAGGCACCTTAATTTACGCTCTCTGGAAAGACGCAGAGTGCAGGGTGATCTAATAGAGGTGTTCAAGTGAATCAAAGGCTTTAACAAAGGGGACGTAGACATGGTCATTATATAAAGTAAACAGGACAGGACAGGACAAGACTCGAAGTAATAGATTTAAATTGGACAAATTTAGATTTGAGAAGGATTAGGCAAGAACTAGTTTACCAATAGAATAGTTGGAGAATGGAATAGACTTAGCAACCATGCAGCGGACCAACGGTTTTAAGAAGGGGATGCAGACAAGGTCATCATATCAAGACAGCAGGGCAGGACTCGCAGTAATGGGTATAAATTGAACACATTTAGATTTAAGAAGGAAATAGGAAAGAACTAGTTTAACAATAGAGTGGTCAACGAAGGTAATAGACTTAGTAACCATGTTGTGAGCGCTGAAACTATCGATCATTTTTATGAGAATTTAGATAATTTAATGGATGAGAGAGATAGGGTCTAATAGACATGGAAATGCCTAGTGTAGGCCTTATGGTCTCTTGCAGCCTCTTTTATTCTTATGTTCTTAGGACTAATTTCCGAGTTTCGTGGTGAAGAAAGAATTAATAACAACCTTATTGTGCCGCAAAAAAAGAAAAAAAAAAGAAAAGAAAAAATGCTGACGTCAAAGGTGACGCATTTTTCATTAATTCTATTCTGGCTAATACTAGACTATTTCATTCACTTGAGGCATCAGACGGTTTTGGTTCGAGTCCAGCAACAAATCAATAACATCAACGGAGATTGGCCAGAACAATTACATTAGACGCACGTCGCCATAGCAACGGGGTTAAATGAAAAAGGAATTAATACAGTTATCTCTTCCTCAGGTTGGGGACGAAACGTTCTGAAATGATACTAATTAATCTGAAAGCCGTAGGGCTCGTTTGGGGGAATATTGACGAAGATCAAGCAATATGGAATAATTGGGAAATCCGAGACTGGTTTCGCTCAGTGAGGGTGGATGTTCGGATTTTGATTTCTCAACTAAAACAATAACATTAATGATAATTGTTGGCTCGAGTTAAATGACTCCCGGTCGGCAACCCCACAGTGGCTGCCCGGCAACGGTCCCCTGTCCCTCTCGTAGACCTCCTCAGGAAGAAACGTTGGGCTTTTTAGGTTAATATGTTTACTATCTTGTGTAGGAATATCTTCTATTGAATTGCATATACGCACGAACTCGGATGGAGTGATGGTACAAATCAAAACTGATAAGAACTATTTTTCAGAGATTTTACCAACCATAAATGATTCTATGGATGTATGTATATATATATATATATATATAATATATATATATATATATATATATATATATATATATATATATATATATATATATATATATAACTATATATATATATTACTATATTACTATATATATTATATATATGTATATATTATATTATATATATATATATATATATATATATATAATTTATGTATATATATATATATGTATATTATGTTATGTATATATATATGTATATATATATATACATATATATATATATATGTATATATATGTATATATAATATATATATGTATATATGATATATATGTATATATATATAATATGTATATATATATATATATATATGTATATGTATGTATATATACATGTATATATATATATATATATATATATATTTATATATATAATATATATACTATGTATATATTTATATATATATATATACTATGTATATATTTATATATAATATATATACTATATATATATATATATATATATACATATATACATATATATACAGTATATATAATATATATTATATATATAATATGTATATATAGTATATATATATATATGTATATATATATATGTATATATATAATATGTATATATATATATAATATATATATGTATATATATATATATATCTATATATATATACTATATATATACATAGATATACATATATCACATACATGTACATGCATCTTTATACAAAGCCACTCTGAAGAGAAACTAAGGTAGTAGAGCGCTTTTGTGTATTACATAAGTGCGAAAGTACTAGTACATATGTACTGACGCTGTAATACACGAAACCGCTGTTTCGGTTCTTTATCTCCAAAGTGGGCCTTGAGTTTTCAGAACAAACGTGTACAGTGTTTTCAATGCAAATTTATTCATATCTATACATATATGTATTATATATATATATATACATATATGTATAGATATGAATATCTATATATATATGTATATATATATATATATATATATATATATATACATACATATATGTATAGATATGAATAGCTTTGCATTGAAAACACTGTACACGTTTGTTCTGAAAACTCAAGGCCCACTTTGAAGATAAACAACCGAAACAGTGGTTTCGTGTATTACAGCGTCATTGCATATGTACTTGTATTTTCGCACTAATGTAATACACAAAAGCGCTCTAATTCCGTAGTTTCTCTTCAGAACGGCTTTGTATAAAGATGCATGTACATATATGTGATATATGTATATATATATAATATATGTACATATATGTATATATATATATATATATAACTATATATGATATCATATATATATAACATGTATATATGTATATATATATAATATATATGTATATATACATATATATTTATATATATACATTATATATATATATAACATATATATGTATAAATATATATATATATACAGTATATATATTTATATATATATACATATATGTATATATACATATGCATTATATATATATATAAATGCATACATATATATATATGTATATATATATATATACACATATGCATATATGTATATACATATATGGATATATATATATATATATATACATATGCATATATATACATATATGTATATATATATGTATATATGTATATATATATGTATATGTATATATATGTATATGTATGTATATATATGTATATGTATGTATATATATATATATATATATGTGTATATATATGTATATATATATATATATATATGCAAAGTAGACCACTTGGAAAAAGAAACTAACGAAGCAGAGCGCTTTCGTATATTACATCTTCAGTGCAAGAAGTACATAGTGATAGGAATACATAGACATTATATACATGATACAAAGGGGACTAGGACAGTTTTGAATAAGCATACCGACCAATTACCCCCTAGAGAGCGGAAGGTCATTGTCAATTATCTTACGATGGTCGGGCGACATTAGGTCACAGTCGCCAAGGGGAGCGGAAGGTCATTGTCAATTATCTTACGATGGTCGGGCGACATCAGGTAACAGTCGCCAAAGAGAGCGGAAGGTCATTGTCAATTATCTTACGATGGTCAAAGTCGCCAAGGGTCACTGTTTCTACTACTTATATAGGGCGACATTAAGTCAATTTGTTGGATTACATTTTACATGATATTATCTTACTAATTTCTTGACAAATGAAATTATCAAGTTTGTACAAGCCTTTATGTAGGTTGGTATTTTGATTACTAGTGGTATGAATCAAACTGCACTCTATTAAATTTCTTGCTATTATGTTGTTGGTATAATAGATTGCCTGGGCATTACCCCAATCAACTGGATGATTATTTAATTCAATATGCTTGAATATACCACTAGAATTATTGCCATCCCTGACATTTTTCTTATGTTGTTCAATTCTAATGTTTAAGGGTTTGGCAGTTTGACCTATGTAAAATTGATTACACATTTTGCAAGGAATTTTATAAATGCATCCTTTTTTGATTTCAATACTATTGTTGATAAGTTTATGTTTTACTGTACTATCATGTTTAAAAAACTACCTTTACGTTAAACCTTTTTAATAATTCTGTGATACTTAACAAATTTTCTTGAAATGGTAAAATTAAAACATTATGATAATTGAAAGGTGATTTAGGCTGAGGAGATAAAAATGATTTCCTTGCAAAATTGTAAGCAATATCAAGGAATTGCTTAGGGTATTTTAATTCTAGCCCAATGTTAAAAACATTTCTGATTTCTTCATCAATAAATTCAGGACTACAAATACGAAAAGCTCTTAAATACATTGAGGCAAATACTGTACGTTTAATATTATTTGGATGAGAAGAATAATAATGAATATATGAACTTACATTGGTTGGTTTACGATATACTTTAAATCTAAGGCTATTGTCATGACGTAGGATAGTGCAATCTAAGAAAGGTAAGGTACAATTTTTCTCAATTTCTAAAGTAAATTTAATAGAATCAACAAGGGTATTCAACTTAGTTAAAAAATTATGGACATTTTTATCTTCTGGCCAAAGACATAAGATGTCATCAATATACCTAAGCCAAGGGATGTTAGGGGGGAAGATTGTGCGTAATATTTTGGTTTAAAAAAATTCCATGTATAAATTACTTAAAACTGGGGATAAAGGGTTTCCCATACTCATGCCGAATTTTTGGGAATAGAAATTACCATTAAATTGAAACTTACAATCTTTGACACATAATTTAATTAGTTCAATCAATGTAGATGATGGCAATGGAAGAACATGTTTATTAAGTTCCTCTTGAAGGTAAAATAATAAATCATTTATGGAAACTTTTGTGAATAAACTGACTATATCAAAACTAACCAATGTAAATTTATAATTAGGTTTAATATTATGGAGTTTGTCTATTAAATCAGAAGTGTTTGTAACATGAGAAGAAGAGATTGTACCTACTAAAGGGCTAAGGATAGTAACTAGCCATTTGGAAAGCTTGTAAGAAGCGGAACCAATTGACGAAACAATAGGTCTAGCGGGGTTGTTACATTTATGAGTCTTAATGAGACCATACATATGTGGCAAAGGGGGACTAATTGAAGTGAATTTCTGTAAGAGGTCTCTATTCTTATGAAGCAGTTCTTTTAATTTCTTATTATAATAACTATTAACTACTTCTGTAGGATTTTTGTTAAGAAGTGTGTAAGTATTGTTATCATCTAATAAATCATTCATTTTTCTAAGATAATCATCCTTGTTTAAAATAACAACTGCATTAGATTTATCTGCTTTAGTGAAATGTAAATGATTATCTTTTTTAAGACTAATAATTGCCTTCTGAAAACGTTCTGGGCAATTAGGAACAACCTCTTGTGATAAAGCACCATAAACAATTCCTTTACAAATATTGAAATCTTCAACTGATAAATCATGGTTCTTTAAATTACAGAAAGCTTTACCAATGCTGACAAAATTTGTTGGATTTGAATTGTTGGCAAAACTAAGTCCATATCCTAAAGCTGTTTTCTCATTAG
>NC_134790.1:3386236-3393736 GCF_046742065.1 Oratosquilla oratoria
GTATATATATGTACATATATATGTATATATATATGTATAATATGTATATATACATGTTTATGTACAGTATATATACATATGTGTGTGTATATATGATACATTATGTATATATATAATATATATGTATATATAATATATATATATGTATATATATATATAATATGTATATATATATATAAAATTATATATATATATATACATATAATATGTATATATATATATATATATATATATATATATATATATATATATATATATATATGCAGAGTCCACTAGGAAAATGAAAAACACATGGGGTCCTAGTGGACTCTACATATTTGTGATTCACGTGTAACTCACGTGTGACTGAAATTTGTGCATATGTATATATATATATATATATATATATATATATATATATATATATGTATATGTGTGTGTGTGTGTGTGTGTGTGTGTGTGTGTATGTGTCTTTATGTTACTTAAGTTCTACCTAATGTTATAAAAACATTTTATTTCATTTTTTTTTCACTGAAAATGCAAAAGTCTCCGAGAAATATTGTTGTAGTAAAGACCAATCATTTAACACTATTAAAATGACTAGGATAATAATGAATATATGAACATACGTTTGTTAGGTTGCGGAAGTTCTTTGAAGTTAACTTTATTTTCATGGGGGAGGAGAGTGCAATCCAAAACAGGAAGGGCAATATCAAGAAATAATTACAAGAATAAATATGTCGCGCGAATTAACAAAGCTCGTCAGTGACCTTTTCCACAGACCACGTGAAGAGGAAACTGCTTAAAAAAGAGAGAGAGAGAGAGAGAGAGAGAGAGAGAGAGAGAGAGAGCGGGAGGGAGTTTGAAACCTGATTTACGTAACTAAGTTAAAAAATTTAATAAAAAAAAAAAATTGAAAACTGAACAGTTTCCAACCCAGCCTCGAGGGCCTGGTAACCAACCAACCTGAAATTTAAAGGTTCTGATTCGCCTGAAAGTTACTGAGGTATATTTTTTTGTTTCTTGGCTTTTTAAAGGGTCAATACATCGAGGGACACTGTGGCTTCCGTTGCACATATGGGAATGCGTTATGTCAGGAGATACAGACGAGGAAGTAAGTTTTCATCTGCTTTCACGTATTTGAATTTGAAGTTATTAATCATTGAGAAAACGCTATCCAGTATGTCTTCCTTATAAACGTAAATAATTTACTTTGTTCTTTAACTCACAAGAAAATCTATTGAAAGCATCGACGTAATTGTTTACCTGTAATGAAGGTTTATACAGGTAATGATAACATTTCGTGGGATGAATACACGAATCTTGTGATTATCGTGTTTGTGTCTGTGTGTGTTTGTGTGTGTGTATGTGTGTGTGAGTGTGTGTGTGTGTGTGTGTGTGTGTGTGTGTGTGTGTGTGTGTGTGTGTGTGTGTGTGTGTGTGTGTGTGTGTGTGTGTGTGTGTGTGTGTGTGTGTTTGTGTGTGTATATGTGTGTTTCAGCGGGTTTAAAGAAAGTGATATTCTCTTGCATTGCAACAGCTCGAGCCAATCCTGAGGTGTTGTCTTAAGAGTGGGTCATCTTTTTCTCAGATTCTTTGAGACAAAACACACATTCTTGATCCACGCGTTTGAATGACATTCCAGAGAGTATTGGCCTAGTGAGTATCGTTCCGAGTGTCATCAGACCTTATTTCGCAGGTTATTACCGGGGAGGGGTGTGGGGGATGGGGGATGTGGAGTTAGGGCTTCGTCCTGACATGTATCGAAAACTGGTTAAAACAGGTTTTAAATGAGAGAGAATCGTCTGGGATGGGGTTTAGGTCCTTGTTAGTAATTCAAGATATCTCAGGGCATTTTCCACATAATTCTAGTTGGCACCTGGTGCCAACCCCTACATCTACACCACCCCCCACCACCTACCCCGCACCCGCACGCGCACACACACACACACACACACACACACACACACACACACACACACACACACACACACACACACACACACACACACACACACACACACACACACACACACACACACACACACACACACACACACACACACACACACACACACACACACACACACACACACACACTTAGTCACTGTGGAACCTCCCTTCCCAATCGGGAAGATATTAAGAATTATTTTTCATTTCTTTATATTGCTCTCGAAAGATTGACTCATATGCATCAAGGGTATTGATCACAGGCCTCGATACATCTTACGTAAGGTACTATGTCATCAGAGGAGATCCATCTTACAAGTGATCAATGCAGGAGACATGGGCTAGAGCTTCTCGACCACCCTAGAGCACAAACATCAATTAGTAGTACAAACATTAATCGCCCGTACAAATACTACTCGCCATTGCTAATACCGTACCTGCTGGCGAAGTCGAAGAGGAAGGATGGATGTCATCCGTCGAAGCTTCTGTCGCAGACATCCGAAGCTGATTTATGTTTCAACGATGCAAATGTGTCTTTCGTTGATGTAACGTTATTACAGTTTTGTTTGGAAAATATATCATAAGGTAGATGCTGTAAGGGAAATGTATATAAATTTCTCGGTGACAAAAACATGTGCATCGTTTTTTGGTACGTTAGAAGACAGGTTCGGCTATTTTTTGCTGTTCGTTTTTTAAACTATTTCTTGCTACTAATTTTGGGATTACTGGAAATCCGAAGCAACTTTTTTTAAACTTTCGAGGCCACTCTTCCCAAGAGTCTTAGGGGACGCTGTGGTCACAGATTTTGTGTTCACTATTCCAAGGAACGCCAAATATGTTACAGCCTTTCTTTTATTGTTTGCTTGACTTGTTTATCTACTTATGTGCATACGTTTTTTAAAATTGTTTATATATAGTATTTGTTTATTTATGGTGGGAGGAGTTATTGTTATGTTGAGAAAAAAAGACTACAAACTTTCTCAAGTAAGTGGGATCATAGACAAATCCCATGACCATTGTTTTGCAGGCTTCTGGGAATGTTTGGTAACTTTGTTTTTGTATTTACTTGAACGCTGGAGTACTCCAAAAATCTTAATCTCATTAAAAAGCTATTTTAGAATATTCTATATGTTTCGTTTCATTTAATTTAATCTTGTTTCATTAATTCATTGTCGAACAGTTCTATTACTTGGAAGCTACAATATTAAGAACCACTGAGACTAGAGAGAGAGCTTCATAATTATTTTAGAAGTTTCTAATAACTGAGATCTATGCAAAATCTCTTCTAGGTTCCCGGCAATATTGAAGAGCTACAAGAGAATTATCTGCAATCCTTTTCTCTGGCAAAGACATTTGCAGGAGGGGTCGCCGATTTAATGAAGCGGCCTTGCTGTGGATGTGCTGTGTCTTGCGACACTGCTTCTGACCCAGGGCAGTGGACAAGGTGCAGGGATGACCCGTCATCCAGGAGGTGCTAAGATAAAAGGGAGGGTGGAGGGGTGTGGAGTGTATTCAGGGATGGAATGGGTGGGAATGGTTTTATGCCTTTTCCTTTTTGGCTACCTCCCTTGTAAGTGGGAAAAAGCCTTGGTATATGCATGTATGTATGTTTTGAGGTTTATTTATACACCTAATGGCGCCGGAAGAAATCTTCATATTTTTGGAACATCTACGAACAAAATTCTTCTGTTTCCGAGGAAAATGAAATAGTCTGACGGCAGCAAAAAAAAAAAAAAAAAGGAAACGAACTACAGAATTGTACATAGGTTAGTTCAGCATGTTCACAAACTGCACCGACAAACTTTAAGAATATATCCTCCATCGAAAAACAAACCCACAATGTTCTATGATGAAATGCCTTGTGTTTTCCCAAGGGATGAGGAATGGGCGGGGCTTAGGTGCTCTAACTTGACCCCCCACACTGTTTGCGAAACAATAATCTTGCATTTCGCCACAAAATATTGTGGTTTGGTTTTTCGATGGAGGACAAATTCCCAATGTTTGCTGGTACAGATCATGAATAAAACCCCTTTGGTGACAATGGAATTCCAGGGAGATACCCAGAAGGCGTAAGGAACAAGTGTCACCATTTACGAGAAGAGGAAACTAGTATATGTTTTCAGGTTTTCTGGGGACGTGGAGAGTCCGAACAGGAACTGTTCTTGGGGTTACTGAGGACAAGGAAGTCTTCACACGCAAGAGGATTATGAAGAATCAGCTGACGAGGTAAAAGGTTGTAGGGGACGAACTTTGCCAAACATGAAGACTTCTTTTGATCCGGTGATAAGTAATCTAAGTTTTGGAACGCGAGCGGTTGGGATCAGAAATTGATTTCAGGTTTCATAAGAAGGACCATTTAAGATGAAAGGGTGAATCTGTGTTGAGCGTGATTGGACGAATAAGGAGGAGAGGTTTGGGTGACAGGTTAAGATGCACTAGAACAGGAAAGATTGGAGGACATTTAATCAGTAACAGAGAAAATGGGCGAATGATAAGCGAGTATGGTTAAGATGTCCGAGTATATGTTAAAAACATGGATTCACAATCAAGAGGAGGTGACGTCGAGGGAACCATTTTGAGGTTTTGAGGGGAAACCATCTCGAATGCATGAGCACATGGTCATGAGTTCGAGTCCCGGGGACCACTGTGGACTTGCTGCGTTGTGTCCCGACAGTTCTGGCCAGAGGGTGGGGAGGGGATACCAACGTCGTCCTAGAGAGCCCAGCGATTTGCCGCAACTGACAGGGCTTTCCTATACTAGGGGTTTCTCACTTCCCACTGCGTGGGAGTGAGATGCTGAGTTTGGTGAATGGGGATTAAGGATTAAGACCAGATTTTCTCAAACTAAAGGCTGCATGAAATTTTTCCAAAGTAAATATGTTGATTCTTCTGTCTACATAATCCTAAGAACATTACACTTTTATAGGTATCACAGGCAGAAACAAGATCAAAGATAACTATTTAATTTTTTAGTAAGGCGAAGGAAGGTGGGGAGCCATAACTGCGGCCGAAGCCGTTACTTTTGCTCTAATATGCGTTTGGACTGATGGGACAGGAAATACACAGTCACTGCTGGGAATCGGGGAGTGCGGGATTCGAACCCACGACCAAGTGAGCGCGAGACCAGCACGCTTCCGATGACGCCACCAGCACAGACTTGTTCAGAAATGATGGGGGAAGTTTTAGAATCAATGGATTAGTATTTATTAGGTCAGTTAGGGTCAACGGATAGTTCAGACGAAACCAGCATGAAAGAAAAAGATCCTGCCAAAAGGTTAATGACTAAACGAGGGTGAAATTGGAAAATGGGTTAGGCTACTCTAGCGTACACACACACACACACACACACACACACACACACACACACACACACACACACACACACACACACACACACACACACACACACACACACACACACACACACACACGAGCACACACACACACACACACACACACACACACACACACACACACACACACACACACACACACACACACACACACACACACACACACACACACACACACACACACACACACACACACACACACTCACATCACACACACACACACACACACACACACACACACACACACACACACACACACACACACACACACACACACACACACACACACACACACACACACACACACACACACACACAATCACGGACGACGCATACAGTGACATCGAAAGACACTATCATCAGACTCGTATACGTACACACAGGAAAACAGGCAGACGAGCAAAGACCAAAATCTTTATTATCACTATCATTAGTATCGCCATCACTATAACTATCATCATCGCCATGATAATCATCATCACCATAATCAACATCATTACAGTAATCATCATCATCATCACCATCATATCATCAGAATATCACCATCGTATCACTATCATATCGTCATCATCGTCCCCATCGTCATCGTCTTCATCGTCATAATTGTCATTACCATTGTCATTGTCATTGTCATTGTCACCGTCAACATCGCAAGCATCAGCAACCGTGTATATCGTGATTGTGCTGGTAACCATGTTATTGATAATAATAGTTTCATAACAATTAATTCTGTCTTATTGATTGTCCAATCCTTCTGTTCTTATTTTTCGTTCTTCCCATTCTCACGGTCTCAGCGATAATTGAAAGTGTCTCGTGCTGGTTTGGTATCCCATTTTTTTTTTTTTTTTTTTTTTTTTTTTTCCAATTATTCAATTGAAAAGTTCCTGGCGTTCTCTCCCGGACGGGGAAGATATACGAGAAAAATGCGACCATAAAAGTGTTACATTTATCGAAGAATTGGATATAAAACAGATGTAACTAAAAGTATATGAGGACGTCTGTCTGCCATTGGGTTTTTGGGAAAGAAAACACCGGGCCGGACGGGCATGGCAATAAAGAATGCTATTCGATTTTTTTTTTTTTTTTTTCGGAAACGGTTTTATGAACGGAACAGCTTTAAAGAACCGAAATTCTGAAAGAACGCAAGTCATTCTTCTGTCGCCCAGAGGGGCTTTCTGAAAGCATAAAACCTGTCAACTGACATGGAAGGCCCGACAAGAGATTGGAATCTTTTTTTGAAAACTTTATTTTGGCGAGGCCTAGGACGTGAGGGCTCGATGCTTCCAGGCCAATGACGTCGTGACATCTTTGAAGATTATTTCACGACAACAATCTTGATATAGATTACACCCAATAAGGGATCAGGGAAAATGCATTGGAAATTTGTCGTTCAAGATTTTGACGTAATGTGTAAGAATTTTTTCTATGCCGTATTAGCCTATCAAAAAGAAAGAAAATAGAATAAGAAAAGCCTATATACAATATAGCCTCTTCCATTTCAAACGAGTAGGCTACCACACAACTGTGTAAAATTGTTTGGCGTGAGCTATAATTACATCTTTAAGTGGGCCTTGAGGGATGTAAGGCTTAAGCCTCGTTCTGGGAAACAAAAAAAAAAAAAAAAAAAAAAAGTCGTCTGTATGCTGGCTGTCTAAACAGAATAGGCAAAGGTGACTGCTTCGGTAGTGTCTAAAGCAGGGGTCCTCAACCTAAGTTCCGTGACCCCTTGGGAAGCCAGTGTTTCAAAAGTGAGGCCACAATTCGGAAACTAGTGGTTGTTAGTGGATGGACAGTGATTAACTTTAGTGATGATGTGGTCTCATGGAGGATGAAGAACAGCAATACATACTTGTAAGTGTGAGGGATCCGTACGCGAAGCATGATTTACTTTGAACTGATTAGAATCAGTTAGAATTAATGAAACCTGAATTCTAGGTTGCACCTAAGGATGAGGCACAGTGTCAGCCGACCCAGACACGTCTCCTGAAATCAAATCAAATACCCTGACGACAACCAGTATAGAAGGCCAAGTACCACCCGGTACGTAAGGCTTAAAGTATTCCATCACTCATTGTACAACAAATAGGATTGAATTTGATAACTAAAAAGTTAAGATTTTTTTTTTCTTAACATGGCCATCTAACTGAGGTCTCCTTGTCCATTGACGCATGTAACTTCAACTCCTCGCCTGAATATATTCGTCTTCTGTAGGATTTGG
>NC_134790.1:3408736-3416236 GCF_046742065.1 Oratosquilla oratoria
TCAGTTAAACAATAAAATGGGGAGTTTCACCTCTACCGTTCTGCCACTTAAGTAATGGACTTTCTACAAGTAAACACCTCTCGCTCTCGGTCCCCCCTCACTTTTTTCTCTCTCTGTCTGCTTGTCTCCCTCTCTCCCTCTCTCGCTTCCCCCCCCTCCCTCTCTCTCTCTCTCTCTATATATATATATATATATATATATATATTGAGACATTCTGACAGGTTGATGTAAGTGGAATAGGAAACACAGGAGTCATAGTCTTGAGTTTATTCCTGACTAGTTTCGCAGGTATGCTTTTTCAAAGGAATATATGTACAAACGGGCTGTGGGCATTATATACATGGGGTGGACCTCACCACCTTCCCCGAGTCTTTTACCATAGTTGGTGACGAATGTGATCACATTGTGGCTAGCGTAACAATAAAGAATTTTTTTTTTTTTTTTTTACCAATAAAAATGAAAACAATAATAAAAAAGAAATTATTAATATAAAAATTTAACAATAGTAATGATAACAATTAAGAAAAATATTTAAAAAATAATAGTAACAAATAATAATAACAAAAATGATAATAACAATACAGTAGAAGTAATAATGATAATAATGAAAATAATTATTTTTCATTATTATTATTATTACTTCTACTGTATTGTTATCATCATTTTTGTTATTATTATTGGTTATTATTTTTTAAATATTTTTCTTCATTGTTATCATTACTATTGTTACATTTTTCTATTAATAATTTCTTTGTTATTAGTGTTATCATATTTAATTGTAAAAAAAACAAAGAAAAACAAAAAATCTTCATGTTACGCTAGCCACAATGGTCCCATCCCATGTATATAATGCCCACAGCCCGTTTGTACACATATTTCCTTTGAAAAATGCATACCTGGGAAACTAGTCAGGAATGAACTCAAGACTAAGACTCCTGTGTTTCCTATTCCGCCATCATATATATATATATATATCTTTCTCTTTATCTCCACACACACACACACACACACACACACACACACACACACACACACACACTCGCACACACGCACACACACGCACACACACACTCGCACACACTTACGCACACACTTACGCACACACTTACGCACACACACACACACACACACACACACACACACACACACACACACACACACACACACACACACACACACACACACACACACACACACACACACACACACACACACAGATGTACTTTTTTGTTTTCATTCCTTCTCAGTGGTTTTCCAATATACTCACTGGGTTTTTTTTGTCTTTCAGCTGAAACAGGTAGATCTGAAACAAGAGGTGATAATACTTAGATTAAGAAATACATATTCACATAAATGTACAATTAAAGCTCACATTTACTGACAATTTATATAGTGAATAATTTTCGAACATGTAAGAAATATTATATTTACCTTTTTTTTTTTTTTTGCTACTGAGAACCAGATGTATCTATTGTAACTGATTAAAAAAAAAATCAGGCCGGAGGGTTCATGAGCTTTGAAAGAAATTATTTAACACAGTGGCGTACAGCCGAGACAATGGTGCCTTGATCATGTATGGGGCTGGTGGTAGATTGAGTTTAGAAGTAGGTCGAAACAACTCCACCCATCGCGTAGCCAGTAAGTAAAATAAACCTTTTGCAGATGCCAAGGAATGTAGCAGAGGCCCAAGTTTTAATGAATCTTATAAAGTTCCTGCAGGGAATGTAGTACTTTTCCAAGTTTTAAGATTGAGTTGGATAAACACCTAAGCAATGTGCTGTTATGTCCTTCTGTTGGTTGGCTTTGTTTGGTTGTTTGCCGTTTGTGCGTTTGTTTGTTTGTTTTTCTGCCCTTCGGTCTTTTTTGTCTGTCAGGCTGTTTTTCTGTATATTTCTCTCCTCTTTCTCTCTTCTTCTCTTTCTCTCTACTCTTTCTCTCTTCTCTTTCTCTCTTCTCTCTCTGCTCTCTTTCTCTCTCTCTCTCTCTCTCTCTCTCTCTCTCTCTCTCTCTCTCTCTCTCTCTCTCTCTCTCTCTCTCTCTCTCTCTCTCTCTTTCTTTCTCTCCTCTCTCTCTCTCTCTCTCTCTCTCTCTCTCTCTCTCTCTCTCTCTATTTCTCTCTCCTCTCTCTCTCTCTCTCTCTCTCTCTCTCTCTCTCTCTCTCTCTCTCTCTCTCTCTCTCTCTCTCTCTCTCTCTCTCTCTCTCTCTCTCTCTCTCTCTCAAGCATTTATAGTTGTCATTTTAAGGCTTCTTTGAACTGAGTAAAATATTTGTCATAAAGATGAAAAGAAAAAACTCATCAAGATAGAAGCACTGTTCATTGTGATAATGAATATACATGTCATCCCTCTAGCATAGTGATTCTCAACCTTCTTCAGTTCCCGTAACCCTTGATGTCTCAGAAAAACATTATGTACCCCCGTCCAATACAAATACAATGCAAACATACGAAAAGGATTAGTGATACAAACCATGCTTTGCTTTCTCATGGCAAATATACAGTATTGTGCACTGGCTATCATGTCTCGTACCCCCAGGTTCAAGGTTCTGTACCCCTTTGGGATACAGGTACCCCTGGTTAAGAACCGTTGATCTTGTACAAGTGTCGACCAACACCGCAGTAAGACTGCAAGGAAGAATCACTCACCATAAGTCACTTGGCTGTGACTGAAGTCTCAACCTTTGAACATAAGAACATAAGAATGAAGGAGACTCCAAGAGACCATAAGGCCTACATTAGGCAGCTCCGTATCCATCACCACCTGCCATCCCCATTCATAAAGTTATCTAATCGTTTCTTAAAACAACTGATAGTTTCAGCGCTTACTACATGGTTACTAAGTTTACTCCATTCATCGACCACCCTATTAGTTAACCAATTCTTGCCTATTTCCTTTTTAATTCTAAATTTGTCCAGATTATAACCATTACTGCGAGTCCTGCCCTGTTGTTTTAATATGATGACCTTGTTTGCAGCCCAGTGTGTGTGGATAGACGAAATGTTACCTAAAGACTCTGTCACCAATTATATATTTCCTCTGCTCTGTATGATCCTTATTTTAGTTCCAGCCATCTGATTTCATTCAGTTAAAAGGTTGAAAGTGTTTTGGTACTCATAATGGTAGTGTTCATACGGCAGACAGGACATAGGTATAGGATTACGGTGCTGTTAGGCGACTCCCGGTGTAACTATTTTATTTGTTTTTATCTAAGCTCATTGATTAATGAGACCTTCTTTTCTTTGCATATGAAAACTTAATACTTGCAATTTTTTTTTCGTTCTCCCAGGATGATCCCGTGAGTATTTTGTTATAAATGTCTGACCTTTTTTCTTGCAAGAGCAACGTTGACAAAGGTCACGAGCTTCGTCCTTTATCCATTATACTGTAAACCTTTGGTAAACACTGCTAATAGGAAAACGTTAAACCCCATGATGAAGGCAATGAATCGAAGTGAGGCTATGATGGAGACTTTCTTTCTTGTCTTGCTTGAACTAAGGCCCCTTCTACACTAGGCAACTAGTGACCGTCACTTGTCACTGCGGTTGCCCGGTTGCGCAACAGGCTATGGCTGTTGCCCACTCCGGTAACAAGTGACCGTCACTGGCAGTTGCCGTCACCGACTGTCTCTTTTCCTTGACCGGCAAAGCCAACAGAAGCACCTCCTCCATCGATGCCATTCTCATCATCTTTCTACCACTGAGATGATGAGAATGGATACCACAACTCGGTGACCGTCACTGGTTTCTTGCAGTTGCCCGAGACTTTCACTCTAGGCAACTAGTGACCGCCACTAGTGACGGTCACTAGAAGCCTAGGGTGAAAGGGGCCTTAGTCAAGCTCAGTGGTAGGATGCTCGGAAGATGAAAATTAGTTTTGTGAATAATAAATGACAATTATGGGTTTTCAGAGTAATTGTTTCTAAATGTGATTATTTTCTTTGGGAAAATGATTGTACAAACTTGCCAGCGTTTTCGTTTGGTATCGGTTGGTCTATATCCTGGTGTCCCCCATAATCAGACAGAGACTAGGGGAGAAAGAAGGGGAGGAAGGGAAAGAGAGAGAAAGAGAGGGAAAGGAAAATAGAGAATGGGGAGAAGGGAAAGGGAGAGAGAGGTACATTAAAGAGAGAGGGGAAAGAAGAGGGAGAGGGGAAGAGAGAAAGAAAGAGAGAGAGAGAGAGAGGTAGAGAGAGGTAGAGAGAGAGGTAGAGAGAGAGGTAGAGGTAGAGAGAGAGAGAGAGAGAGAGAGAGAGAGAGAGAGAGGAGGGGGAAAGAGGTAGAGAGCAGGGGGAGGAATATAGAGAGAGGATGAGGGGAGGTAGAGAGGAAGAATAAGAGGTACAGTGAATGAGCAAGAAAGTAGATAAGAAAACGAGTGTGTGTGTGTGTGTGTGTGTGTGTGTGTGTGTGTGTGTGTGTGTGTGTGTGTGTGTGTGTGTGTGTGTGTGTGTGTGTGTGTGTGTGTGTGTGTGTGAGAGAGAGAGAGAGAGAGAGAGAGGAGAGAGAGAAGAGAACGAGCGAGCAAGGGAGAGAAAGAGAGGGAGGGAGAGAGAGAGAGAGAGAGAGAGAGAGAGAGAGAGAGAGAGAGAGAGAGAGAGAGAGAGAGAGAGAGAGAGCAAACGAACGAACAATAACTTAGGCGTCCTTCGTCTCTTGACATTGCCTCGACACAAGAACAGGTCAGTTCACTACGTAAACAACTGAAGCGATATGATGATGAAAGTGGAGTCGAGGACAAACTTGCACTCCCCATGACGTCATGTCATTAGATTCATCCCTAAACAACTTGACCTTTTCTTGTAAACTGACCTTGTCCTTGACCTTTCATTTTTTCCTTCAAATCAGTCTCCAATGATATTTCAATTAATTAAATAACAAATGTATTTATTCATCTATTTATCTGATATCTAGTAGAAATGATAATCTTGTGCCCAATATTTTTTAACTGGATTAAAGAAAACGGGATGAAGGCAATTGTGTCTGTTTTTGGCCATATGATGTGAAACACCGTTTTGCATTATTCCACCGTTTTCTTTCGTGATAGTATGACTTAATACCACACTCTCTTTTGTCTTAAGTGAGGAAAAGAAAAGATGTGAAAGAGATGGCATATCCACAACTGTGGAAAGAAAAATGAGTGATTTTTCCTCCCTGCTATAAGGTAAAATGAAAATGTTAAGTTTGTTTTAGAAAAAAAAATAGAATGAAATAAAACAATAATAATAGAATAAAAATTGTGAACTTCATTTCATTAAATGTCCATCAGAACACTTCTCCATTTTGATACCATTTGAAACCATAAACTAACCAACCTTTCTTTTGTATAGGGATGGTCGCGTCAATCGCAGCTTGTAGTCCAAAACTCCGAAGTACAATCCTGCCTGGTTTGTCTTCAGTTCACATTTGTTTTCACTTCCAAGTGTGTGTGTGTGTGTGTGTGTGTGTGTGTGTGTGTGTGTGTGTGTGTGTGTGTGTGTGTGTGTGTGTGTGTGTGTGTTTGTGTGTGTGTGTGTGTGTGTGTTTGTGTGTGTGTTTGTGTGTGTGTTTGTGTGTGTGTGTGTGTGTTTGTTTGTTTGTTACGTTCTTCCGTTTAATATAGTGGATCTTCCATTTGCCAAAGTAAAGTTTCATTCACTGTATTCTACACACTACTAGACTGCCCAATTTACACAACATCCCGCAATAACTACCTACTCTGTCATCCACCTCGCTCAAACAACACTGATTCTACACCAAATCCTGTACAACAAAAATGCATGACTCTAACATATCTCCACAGCTTTCTACAGAAAACAGGACTATTGAAAAATTACTGATACTCTTTTCTAACTAAACCAGTACATGGAATACAAGATAACTAACGACAGTGGCGTGAGATTGCCCACGAGGATAGAAGTACTAGTAAACTACAGTCAATAACAACAGTAACAACGACAACAACAACAACAACAGCAACAACAACAACAACAACAACAACAACAACAACAACCGCCACCACCATCACCATCACCATCACCATCACCATCACCATCACCATCACCATCACCATCACCATCACCATCACCATCACCATCACCAACAACAACAACAACAACAACACCAACAACAACAACAACAACAACAACAACTTTCTACCGCTCTAAAACTGACATTGAAGTAGATCGCCTCAGCTCACTTTTGACAGCCTTTCTTGGACATGGAAGGTCCTTCAGTAATTCATACATACATACATATATGCATACGTACATACATACATACATACACATATGCATACATACATATATGCATACGTACAGTACATACATACATACATATATGCATACGTACATACATACACACATGTACCAAAGGTTTTTCCCCCTTACAAGGGAGGTAGCCAAAAAAGAAAGCCATAAAAACTACTCCCACAAATTCCATCCCCAACATACTCCTTTTGCATCCACCCCCTTCCCTCCCTCTTATCTTGGTTACTCTTGGAAGAAGGGTCATCCCTGCATCTCGCCCACTGCATCAATGGGAAGTTGCATATACATATATATATATGTATATATATATATATATATATATATATATATGTATATATATAATATGTATATATATATATGTATATATATATATATGTATATATATTATGTATATATATATGTTATATATATGTATATATATATGTATATATATATATATATATATATATATATACATATATATATATATAATGTGTGTGTGTGTGCGTGTGTGTGTGTGTGTGTGTGTGTGTGTGTGTTTGTTTTATGTAAAACTAGGATTAATAGCGGTAAAATTGACACCAAGCTGAGTGAAAATGCCTGGAGGCAGAGAGAGCCAACGCTTATGTCGTGATGACCATTGGCTGTATTGATATACTGGACAAACGGGCGAAAATTTAGAAAATAAAAAACCACCAAGCACTCCATCTAAAGATCGTGCCTCCTCCTTCCCGCCAAGGCTAGAAGCGCTGGCGAAATGCAGTGTATAACAATATCAGTTTTTTTTCCTTATATATATATATATATATATATATATATATATATAAATATATATATATATATATATATATATATACACATGTATATATATACATTTATATATATATAAACATATGTATATATATATATATGTATACATGTATATATATATATACATGTATATATATATATATATATGTATACATTATATATATATACATATATATGTGTATGTATGTATATATATATGTATATATATATATATATACATGTATATATATGTATATATATATGTATATATATATATATATATATATATATATATATATATATATATATATATATATATCACGTTCGTAAACATTCGTATGTCCCTGTATTGACTGCAGGACAAGATGGGTTTTAAGAAATGTATATCACGCATAATCGTCATTGGTTTCAGCTTTGTCAAGTGTATTGATAGGGACACAGTTATACACAATGTGGACAAATAAATTTCAAATAACGTACGGCAAGGT
>NC_134790.1:3421236-3436236 GCF_046742065.1 Oratosquilla oratoria
CCTCCTTCTTGTGCTACTTTTTCTCTTTCTCTTCCTCTTCCTCCTCCTCTTCCTCCTCCTCCTCCTCCTCCTTTTCCTTCGCTTCCTCTCCCACCTCTTCCTCTTCCCCCTCTTATTTTCCTTCTCTTCCTTCTTCTCACCCTCTTCTCATATCTTCCTCTTCCTCTCACTACCCCTCCTCCTTGTGTTACTTTGTCTTCCTCTTCATCTTCCTCTTCCTCCTCCTCCTCCTCCTCCTCCTCCTTCTGTTCATACGAAACCACATAATCTCCCATTTTTACAAAGTATAATCAGATTACATTTAACTTACTCATTCGGCCTTCTCGTGGCTGATTAAGACAATTGTGGTTACCTAGGAGGAAAAATGTACATAAATATGTTACCAGACTGAATAGATCAAGATAACTTTCTTCATTATGCAACACATCTTGTCAAATTCTTCTCGCAAGTTCCTTCACCCTTGCATTGCCTCTCCTTACGTTGATCATTTATTTTCTTACAACGTCTGTGTTACTTGATATTCTCTTCTTTCTCCTCAACCTCCCCTCTTCTTCCTCCTCCTCTCCTCCCTCCTCCTCTCCTCCCTCCTCCTCTCCTCCCCTCTTCTTCCTCCTCCCCTCCCCTCTTCTTCCTCCTCCCCTCCCCTCTTCTTCCTCCTCCCCTCCCCTCTTCTTCCTCCTCCCCTCCTGCTCTTCTTCCTCCTCCCCTCCTCCCCTCCTTCCTCCTCCCCTCCTCCCCTCCTCCCCTCCTCCCCGCCTCCCCTCTTCTTCCTCCTCCCCTCCTCTTCCTCCTCCTCCCCTCCTCTTCCTCCTCCTCCTCCTTCTCTTCTTCTCATTTTTTCCTTCTTTCTCCTTCTCCTTCTCCTCCTTCTCTTCCTTCTTCTCTTCTTCTTCTCCATTTTCCTTCTTCCTCATTCTCCTCTTCCTCCAATTTCTCCTCACTTTCTTTCTTCCTTTCTTCCTCTTTCTCTTCCTGCTTATCTTCTTCTCCCTCTTGCTCTTCATCTTTCACCTCTTTCTCCTCTTCCTCCTCTTCCTCTTCCCCCTCTTCCCCCTCTTCCTCTTCCCCCTCTTCCCCCTCTTCCTACTTCTCTTCCTCCTTTTCTTCTTTCCCCTCTTCCCCCTCTTCCTTTTTCCCCTCTTCCTCTTCACACTCTTCCTCCACTCCCTATTTCTCACCCTCTTCCTTCTCATCGGTCTCCTCCTCTTCCACTTTCTATTTCTCTTCCTCTTCTTTTTTCTCCTCCTCCTCCTCCTCTTCTTTTCTCCACACTCCACCTTAGGCTTCCAGGTTTCATGAATTACTTTTCCTTTTCCTCTTCTTCCTCTTTCTATTCCTCTTCCTCCTCCTCTTCCCCTTCTTCTTCCTTTTCTTCTTCCTCCTCCTCTTCCTCTTCTTCCTCTTCCTCTTCTTCCTCTTCCCCTTATTCCTCCTCCTACTCCTCTTTCTTCTCTTCTCCACACTCCACCTTAGGCTTCCAGGCTTCCAGGCTTCCAGGCTTTCAGGCATCTCCCACGCTTGAAGCGGCCTCTGGAATACCAAGGTCTCCCTTCCTCTTTCTTCGCCCGGATCCAGTCCTAAACTTCCTCCTCCTTTACATAATGCCTCGGGAGTACATTTGCTAAATAGAATCCGACTTGTTCCGAAGACTCGCCTGCTTCCCTCGCCCCGCAGACGAGCCTCATCTCCTCCTCGGTACTCTTTCAAATCCTGCGTTCAACTCTGGCTCTAAGAAACCCAAATTTCCTTCGGGTTTACTGACCTGATTTCTCCCATGCCGCTTAGCGCGAGAGAGAGAAAGGAAACAGTTTGGTTTTTTGATTCTGACATCCAAAATTCTGTTTAAGGATATTCTGTGTGTGTTTGTGTGTGCGTGTATGTGTGTGTGTGTGTGTGTGTGTGTGTGTGTGTGTGTGTGTGTGTGTGTGTGTGTGTGTGTGTGTGTGTGTGTGTGTGTGTGTGCGCGTGTACTTTGAATAGTCAGCTATTCGGCTGAGACATAAAACCTGGAATGAGATGAGATGGAAAAAGGCAAAGATTCTGTCTGTTTGAAACCTTCGTTCCTTGACAATTTTCATCGACTGTTTCCGCACCTGTTCTGCCTCATGAGCGACACATGATATCTGCACAAAGAGAGAGACGGACACTGAAGACTATCGTGAATGAGACTATGGCGGAAAATGCGTATAAGAAAATAACTTGTTGAGGTTAGTTAGAGTCGTATAGCGGGTTGATGGAGATCGATAGGTGAGATAATGCCTGGAAATGAGGCAAAGGGGAGGGGAAACTGAAGATTGATGGCGAACATTATATGGGGGACAGGTTAAAGGTATATAAGAAAGAAAGGGAGAATTTAGAGGTGCAGGAGTTGGAGGAGAGAGGAGGGGGATAAAGGAGATGAGAGGGGGAGGAGGAAGAGGAAGAGGAGGGAGATAAGGGAGATGAGAGGGGGGAGGAAGAGGAAGAGGAAGGGGATAAAGGAGATGAGAGGGGAGGAAGAGGAAGAGGAAGAGGAGGGGTATAAGGGAGATGAGAGGGGGTGAGGAAGAGGAAGAGGAAGGGGATAAAGGAGACGAGAGGGGAGGAAGAGGAAGAGGAAGGGGATAAAGGAGATGAGAGGGGAGAGGAAGAGGAAGAGGTGGGAGATAAGGGAGATGAGAGGGGGGAGGAAGAGGAAGAGGAAGGGGATAAAGGAGATGAGAGGGGAGGAAGAGGAAGAGGAAGAGGAGGGGTATAAGGGAGATGAGAGGGGGTGAGGAAGAGGAAGAGGAAGGGGATAAAGGAGACGAGAGGGGAGGAAGAGGAAGAGGAAGGGGATAAAGGAGATGAGAGGGGAGAGGAAGAGGAAGAGGAGGGGGATAAAGGAGATGAGAGGTGGAGGAACAGGAAGAGGAGGGGAATAAAAGAGAGGGGAAGGGGGAGAAAGAGGAAGAGGAGGGGCATAAGGGAGATGAGAGGGGGTAAGGAAGAGGAAGAGGAAGGGGATAAAGGAGATGAGAGGGGAGGAAGAGGAAGAGGAAGGGGATAAAGGAGATGAGAGGGGAGAGGAAGAGGAAGAGGAGGGGGATAAAGGAGATGAGAGGTGGAGGAACAGGAAGAGGAGGGGAATAAAAGAGAGGGGAAGGGGGAGAAAGAGGAAGAGGAAGGGGATAAAGGAGATGAGAGGGGAGAGGAAGAGGAAGAGGAGGGGGATAAAGGAAATGAGAAGGGGGAAGAAGAGGAAGAGGAGGGGGATAAAGGAGAAGACAGGGGGGAGGAAGAGGAAGATGAGGGGAGGTAGATTTTTGCATTTCTGATTAAGTTAATTGTTTTTTGCTTTTTGTATAACTTTAAACTTCTGCCAGGGATATGTTAAACTCTCTTGACGACATTACACATCCCTGATAATGGAAAACTTTCGGCTGATTTAATTTCTGGCGTTGACCTAAGCAATTGGGCAAACAGTCAATCAGTCCGTTGCCCCAAGTCTCTGTTGGAGGAGACCCACGTCCCCTAGGTAACCGGTAACAGTCACTAGATTGGGACATACATCAGTCAAGTTTTTTTTTTTTTTTTAACTGGTAATACTTATGGGTGGGGAAGTGCAAGATGAGGTATTCTGTGTAATGATTACTTACATAAGAGCATAAGAACGAAGGAGACTGCAGGAGACCGTAAGGCTTAGACTAGGCAGTTCCATGTCTATTACCACCTGTCATCCCCTATCCATAAAATTGTTTAACCGTTTCTTAAATTGCTTCTTGGAATTTTTTGCTTTTTCTGTGACCCGCCACAGTCTGTGTTGGTATCGTTTCAATGCTGGCTGATGACCTGAACGTAGGAGTTTAGCTGTGGTCCTGTGGTCTTGGTTCTGTTGCGAGGAATTTCTATGTAGAAGTGATGATCCCGATTGAATAAGGAGTTTCTTGGTTAATCTTAAAGTCCTTGTCTTGTGGTCTGAGTAAGAACGTGTTTTTGTTTAGGTGTATTGCGTAGTACAGGTGGAAGGTTGTTGCGGATGTTTGAGTAGCATAGGAATGTATTTTTCCGTTGAGCTGTTTCTGGATGTAGTCACAATAGTCACGTATTTTTTAAGTCAAAGGTCTTATTTTTATTTGAGGGTGATAGAGATAACAGTTAAATTGTAAAAAAAAAAAAAAAAATCATCTGGTTACAAAAATCGACTTCATCAGTGACTCTCACCTACACCATTAGTCCAAGCGCATAATGCAAAGTTGACGGCTTCGGCCGCAGTTACTCAGCGCCTCCTAGCGTAGGATCCTCATCTTCACTGTATCATTTCCGTGCAAAAGTGGTTTCTCAAGGTTGAGTAAAATCGTCTGAAGCTGGCCAGAATGAATGTTAAATTCGTGAGTAAATATGAACAGACAAATCTATTCCTTGTATTGCATAGGGGAACCCCCTTGCTGAGTGAATTTGTTTTTATCAGGAGTTAGAACCAGTGCACATGTTAATTGAAGTAAAAAGGTTTGATAATTTCAGTTCAGATGTTTTAGATTTTATTCAGATAATTATTAATCCAACCCCCGCTCATGCCCTATCAAGGGATAATAAAACGTTCATCGTGAAATTGTATGCAATTAGTATAGATATTTCATCTTGATATTCCATTCAGTTTAGTGAAGATGATATATTAGACTCTCTGGATTTATTTGGGTCAAGAGCTACCTTCAGCTGAATCAATCCATTTGGCGACCCCCGGCCCCCCCCCAAAAAGAATTATATATATATATATACAGTATATTATATATATATATACAGTATAATATATATATATATATATACAGTAATATATATATATATATATATATATATATATATATAGCACAACATTGTTACAAATGAGGTCAGCCTCTACAGTGAAGAAATTACATATATGAAATGGCTTCATGATGTAATCATTGCTACAAAACTGTCGTATTGTAAAGTCAAATCGAAAAGTTCACCGACAAAGTTGTGGTATTTTTGTATACTAACCAGATGGCGTTCGTATTACCTGCGTACAAATGAAGACCCAAACTCGATTACTAGTGAGATCTGAGGGACGTCTTTCACTCCGGCTATCCAGATATAAAGGGCAAAGGTGACGTCTTGGGACGAACATAAGCCCCGTCACCTCCTTGATGAGGATAATCGACGTCGTTTATGAAATATTTGAGATCCGGTCCCATTCCACCTCAATGGCGTTTTTGGTCAGAGTTCCTGAAAATCGAATCCAGAGACATATCAAACTGTATTCATCTTGGAATAACGTCGCCACAAAAGGATTTTTCTACTCCATACACAAAGACGTAACTCACATCAGATTGAAAGAATTGACAACTCGTCAGAGCACATGGTCGAAGAGATGGCGTCGCTCTCTCCCCTTACCAAACTTCCATCCGCAAGAATTAAAATAGAGAAAGAGAGAGAGATAGATAGAGAGAGAGATAGAAAGATAGAGAGAGAGGGAGAAAGGGAGAGAGAGAGAGAGGGAGAAAGGGAGAGAGAGAGAGAAAGAGAGAGAGAGAGAGAGAAATACGTGGAGGGGGTGGGAGCATCTATGTAAATAGCGACTAAACAAGTTATATAGTTTTAGCCAGTGAAGGCTCACTGTAAAACGCTCAAAGTAAGTTTCTTCCCTTTCTCCTCCCCCACTGCCAGGGACAATCTCATCATTCTCATTCCTGGTAAGGTGAAGTGGTCTTCGGGGGGGACCTGGACTCATTCCAGGAGTTCTGGCATATCTTTAAGAAATTCCAGATCTGAAAAAAGAAAAAAGCGACAAGGAGTCAGAAAAAGCACAATTTGAGGTCGAAATCTTTATTAGTACATCGTTTTGCTTATTCAAATGTTATCAAATGCTTCATAAAACTCGAAGGAGCCAAATGTTTTACCAATAAATATTTTTCTTGAATTCTTGATCTTATGTTGCACGTTGTGTGCGATTTGTTACCCATCATTAATGTACAGTGCGAGGACATATAACCAAAATTTACCATCTTGATGAAAGACCAGGGAGTCAGGAAAAGCACAATTTGAGGTCGAAATCTATATTAGCACATTGTTTTGCTCATTCGAATGTTATCAAATGCTTGTTAAAGCTCGAAGGAACCAAATATTTACCAATAAAGACTTTTCCTGAATTCTTGATCTTATGTTGCATGTTGTGTCCGGTCTGTTACCCATCATTAATGTACAGTGCGAGGACATATAACCAAAATTTACCATCTTGATGAAAGACCAAATTAAGCATAGATGTGTCTTTGTACAATAGGTTCTAAAACACCGGTGGACTAAACTAATTATTATGTTCTGGTTAGTGAAAATGTTACTGGATATAAGTTTGGTTGTTTTGATGATAAGGGGAGTGGGTTTTCCTCCCCTGAAATTTATCACTTAGCAGAAACGTTTGAGTCGTGACTGATATTAAAAAGCAGAACGTTTCCTGTCACGATTAATACGTTCATCTTAAGGGGACATCCTTGATGCATTTCATTCTAGCTAACATGAAATCATTCTCGTCAGTGGGGTCTCTACCAATTGATATTCTTTTTTATCCTGTGTCCAGCCCAACGTTAACCATAGAGTCTGAAAAATACGACACCATGTTGACTGGAATCACGAAAACGCTACATTACTGTGTCTAAACCCGTGTTTCAGTAACTGAATGAATAATTCTGTTACTCACGGAAAATACAGAGATAATATGTGCGACCATTACATCTGTTCAATTTTAATAACTACCACTATTGCATAATTGCTTCAACGCCATCTATTGTTCGCGTATGTAAGCATTCGTCCCCATTGCCCCGACAGCAGGTAACCCGCCACGTGCTTCGGTATAATGTGACATGATGTCCGACTATAATGCTGAAGTGATTATGTATTTCAGTTTTGTTCATTTGAGTATTTCGTATCAAAGAGAAGGGAATATATCAGTGCTTTCCTCTCTTTCTCCCTCTCTCTCGTTATCTTGCTCTCTCTCTCTCTATCTATCTATCTATCTCTCTGTCTCTGCCTTTGTCTCTCCTCTCTCTCTCTCTCTCTATCTATCTATCTATCTCTGTCTCTCTCGCTCTATCTCTATCTATCGATCTATCTCTATCTATCGATCTATCTATCTCTCTGTCTCTCTGTCTTTCTCTCTCTCTCTCTCTCTCTCTCTATCTATCTATCTATCTATCTATCTATCTATCTCTATCTATCTATCTCTCTGTCTTTGTCTCTGTCTCTCTCTCTCTCTCTCTCTCTCTCTCTCTCTCTCTCTCTCTCTCTCTCTCTCTCTCTCTCTCTCTCTCTCTCTCTCTCTCTCTCTCTCTCTCTCTCTCTCTCTCTCTGTCTCTCTCTCCCTCTCTCTCTCTCTCTCTCTCTCTCTCTCTCTCTCTCTCTCTCTCTCTCTCTCTCTCTCTCTCTCTCTATCTATCTATCTATCTCTCTCTATCTATCTATCTATCTATCTATCTATTTATCTCCATGAAAGTAGTAGTTGCCGACAAGACTGACGAGTTAAACACCGTATAAGGACGGCGCCTTTATTTCTACGATGTTTCGCTTGAAAAGGCTGTAAAAAGCGAAACGTCGTACAAATAAATGCGCCGTCCTCATACAGTGTTTAACTCGTCAATCTATTTATCTATCTATCTCTCAGTTTTTGTCTCTCTTTGTCTGTCTGTCTGTCTGTCTGTCTCTCTCTCTCTCTCTCTCTCTCTCTCTCTCTCTCTCTCTCTCTCTCTCTCTCTCTCTCTCTCTCTCTCTCTCTATTAATCTATCTATCTATATCTATCTATCTCTGTCTCTCTGTCTTTGTCTGTCTGTCTGTCTGTCTGGCTCTCTCTCTCTCTCTCTCTCTCTCTCTCTCTCTCTCTCTCTCTCTGTGTCTCTCTCTCTCTCTCTCTCTCTCTCTCTCTCTCTCTCTCTCTCTCTCTCTCTCTCTCTCTCTCTCTTTCTCTCTCTATTTATCTATATTTCTATCTCTATCTCTATCTATCTATTTATCTCTTTAATTCTCCCTCTGTCTTTGTCTCTCAGTCTCTAGTCTCTCCCTATGTAAACATTCCCTTTAGGTTTCCAGGATCTAATAATCAAACATGACATCAGTCACAAGGAAGAGACAATATGTGGTCCGTTACATCTGTTCAAGTTTAATACCTACCATTATTGCATAATTGCTTCAACGCCATCTATTGTTCGCGTATGTAAGCATTCGTCCCCATTGCCCCGACAGCAGGTAACCCGCCACGTGCTTCGGTTTAATGTGACATGATGTCCGACTATAATGCTGAAGTGATTATGTATTTGAGTTTTGTTCATTTGAGTATTTCGTATCAAAGAGAAGGGAATGTATCAGTGCTTTCTTCTCTTTCTCCCTTTCTCTCGTTCTCTTGCTCTCACTCTCTCTCTCTCTCTCTTTCTCTCTCTCTCTCTCTCTCTCTCTCTTTCTCTCTATCTATCTATCTATCTTTTTATCTATCTCTTTGTCTCTCTGTCTCTGTCTGTCTGTCTCTGTCTGTCTGTCTGTCTGTCTCTCTCTCTCTCTCTCTCTCTCTCTCTCTCTCTCTCTCTCTCTCTCTCTCTCTCTCTCTCTCTCTCTCTCTCTCTCTCTCTCTCTCTCTCTCTCTCTCTCTCTCTCTCTATTTATATTCATCTCTCTATCTCTATCCATCTATCTATCTATTTATCTATCTCTGTCTCTCTGTCTTTCTCTCTCTCTCTCTCTCTCTCTCTCTCTTTCTGTCTCTCTCTTTCTGTCTGTCTCTCTCTCTCTTTCTGTCTCTCTCTCTCTCTCTATTTATCTATATTTCTCTATCTCTTTCATTCCCCTTTTGTCTTTGTCTCTCGGTCTCTGAACCTCTGCCTCTGTAAACATTCCCTTGTGGTTTCCAGAATTTAATAATTATACATGACGTCACTCACAACGAAGGGATTAACCTTTCGAGCGCAAACGTTTCTTAATCCTCCGAGGAGAAGAGATTTGTCTAAACTCGATAGAACTTCCTGGTTTCAGCGGCGACCGTCCGCAGAGGACTTCAGGTTGTCAGTTTGTTTCCCATCATTCCAAAAATGTTCGTTCATTTACGTCTCGGGTCATCACAGTACAACCACGAGCAAAAGTTTTGACTCGCACATTATTTGAAATTATACAAATTTCAAATTCTTTATCTGGTAACCTTTTTTCTGATTAAGATTACTTAAACTGTGAGCTAAATAAGACAAAAGGAAATATATCATATACTCGACAAACAGTCATTTTAAGACCGTGAACACTGTCACGTGTGTCAAAACTATATCTCGTGACTGTACTTGAGCTGTCGCCAGAAGTTATACCTGGTATACTGGTTGGTCAGGGGGCTGGTGCTGCAAAGCCACGTCCCCAGGAAATAAATATTCCTAAAAATCGCCTGGTGACAGAAGCCCTCTTTTATACACAACTATCTTTTCATTATCATACAGACGTCTCTTCCCCTTCTAGAACTACCGATCCCGCGAGCGCGGGTGGTCTTTCCCATGTAGTCCATAGTACTGGAGAGTAGATGCGGCGCCTTTGCTTTTGCTGTAATCGGACCACAGCGTACCGTAATGAAGCACAGTTGCATACCATGTTTCCTCGTCACGCCATAGTCACTCTCTGCTGCGGGTTGGTGCCTCTGATGTTGACAGAAAAAATATATATGTGACAATGATAACAATAATAATGACAATAATCTAGAGAGATTTCCATAAGCGGTGAGTCGATTGGTCAATAATTATCACCTCCTGACTCCTCCCTCCACCCTTCCCCACCCTTGACCTCGCGTCTCTTCCGTAAGTGAGGTCATTTGGTCCGTCATGTATGCTGTTCATGTTTCTCTTTCATTCCCTTCCTTACGTTTAAAGATTATATATGTCCTATCACATCTACTCTCTTGTACTTCTTGAAGAGGACTACAGCTGGCAGCCGAAATGTGTTAAACGGTCTATCAACTTTTCTTTTACTCCGACTATAGGTTACTTGTATGATATTTCCGGAAGTTTCTTTTCCGTATTTGTGAGGAGGGCAACCGAGCTTTTGCCATGTATGTTCCCCAAGATGAAAACAAACAGCAGAAAAGATTGGGAAGTCAATATGTCATCACGAGGACTGGAAAAAAAAATGGAAATTGTCAATCCTGCTACACAGAGGCGATCGTTTATACCACATTTCTTAGCGTGAGTGGCGTTCCTGAATATCTGTCTCTGGTTTCAGTGAATCTGTTTAACACTGAGGAAGATAGAAACGGGTTTACCAGCCGCATATCTCCTCCCATTATAGAGATTTAATGTTGTGCGTTTATCAGTTTGGAAATTGATTAATATATACACTTAATTAAAGCTCTGTAATTTCTTTCAGTTCATTATTATGTTTTGCTTGTTTTGTGTAACTCATTTTATGTTTTTATTTATTTATTTATAATAACCTGTTTTTTATTCTTTATTCAACCTTGCGGACCAAAAGTTCTGTCGGTGGGCTTCGTACTTGTTCATACAAATACACATATGCGCACGCATACATATGTACGTATGGACACACGCACACACACACGCACACACACACGCACACACACACACACACACACACACACACACACACACACACACACACACACACACACACACACACACACACACACACACACACACGCACACATACAGGCATACACGCACACACACACACACACACACACACACACACACACACACACACACACACACACACACACACACACACACACACACACACACACACACACACACGCTCGTGGCGTAGTGGTAAAGTTCCCGGCCACCACTATGGCGGTCCGGGTTCAAATCCCGTCCAGGGATGAAATAATTTCAGTATCACTGCACTGCGAGAGTACTCCATCACTAGTGAGCGGGGAGTTGTGTGTGTGTGCGTGTAAGATCACAACATTGCCCATAGATCGGTCATATATGATCTCTGAGCTCTCTTTCGGGAGGGAAATAGCTGTCGATCACGAGTCCAACATGTGATGCAAGACCATGGTGGTCCATCACACACACACACACACACACACACACACACACACACACACACACACACACACACACACACACACACACACACACACACACACACACACACACACACGTACGTATATACATACACATACCCTTACAAAACCGTCCAATTGATGAATGCCTTTAGTCTGCCACGTAATTGGATTCCGCTAATTACCTGAAAGAGTGTTTTCGCTGAAATGTAATGCCACGACGCTTCTTTCCTTCTGGTATGAAGTTCTCGGACGACAATTATCGCCTCGAGTTTCAATTGCTTTTTCTGTGGGACATCTTCTGTGCTTCCAGTCTATATCACTAAAAGGAGATCTGTTGTTGATGACTTGTTTCCATTGCGTGAAAAGGGAATCGGATATCGAGTCCAATCCTGAGACGAAAGCCAACTCTTCATGGCTCTACTTCCTGATGGTGAAGGATATCAGGGACATGATTCTCTCCGACATCCATCCTGCAGGAACGCGACTTGCAGAGACTCGACGTAGTTGCCGAGTCGCCGCCCACCGGAGTCGATTCACGCCGGAGCTCCTATCTGTCGTGTTGTATGTCGATGCAGTCGGGTGTCGACATGTACATATTGAGTTCCGATGAGTGTATTCATTGTGTGTGTGTGTGTGTGTGTGTGTGTGTGTGTGTGTGTGTGTGTGTGTGTGTGTGTGTGTGTGTGTGTGTGTGTGTGTGTGTGTACATGTGTACACTGTGTACTTACATGTGTGCGCTGTCCGCTCATTTGTGTGCACTTTAATTGGATGGCGTGTGTACACACACACACACACACACACACACACACACACACACACACACACACACACACACACACACACACACACACACACACATATATATATATATATATATATATATATACATATGTGTGTGTGTGTATGTGTGTGTTGTTCTTAGTGTTTTTATATACCTCTCATTCTGAATTTATTTTTGTTTTGTCTCTATTGGGTATTTCTTATTTGCCTTTGTATTTCTGTCAATTTTACAAAAACCACTATTCCATAGGAATAAATTTGGTGTCAACTTTTTTTCTTTTAAACTTTTGTACATGTATATGTTTAGTGTGTCTCATTAATCTGCCATTTTTTTCTTGGTAAGTAGCTTTTACAGCTTAGAAGCAAAATCTTTACAAATAAAAAGAAACATTACATATGTTTTCATACATGTGTGTACTTTTCTTTATGGTTCGTCCTTTACTCTCATCAGTATTCATCGGCGTTTCCAATAGAAAGGACTCGTTGTGGCAAAGCTCTTTCCGTCTTCTTGTGAGCGTACAGGCCACTCTTGTACTAGTAGATGGCGCTGTTGTGAAAGTAGACGGGGGCTCCTGTGCAAGTAGATGGTCTTCTGCCCGCAGGTGGCGTTGTCCTGCACGTAGATGACGCTGAGATGCAAGAAGATGGTACGAATACATTGCGCTTTCGTTCGGGTAGACGTTGCTATTGTGCCCGTAGAAAACGCGCCATTGTGATCACGTAAACACAGACTTCTTCAAGAAGGTACTCGAGGCTGAGGTGGCGTGACCCAGCTACCAAAGCGACGAGACCGACCCAGTTTTCCTCTTCCCCCCCAGAGCCGATGCTGTCGTGGCAGTCTACTCAGAGTTTGAAGTGTTCAGGTGGCAATTCTAGGGGCGAGATGGAAATAAGTTCCTTCTGCCCATTCAGCCCTCTTCTCTTATCTCATTTTGTCTTATTCTTTTCTATTTCTTCTCGTATGTTTGTTTATTTATTCATTTATTTACTTATTTACATATTCTTTATTTTCGTTTTTATCTATTAATTTATTTGTACATTCATTTCTATACTTATTGATTGATTGATTTACTTATTTACATTTTCTTTATTTACTTTTTATTTATTAATTTCTTTATACATTCATTTCTATACTTATTTATTGATTTATTCATTTATCTATTGATCTCTTTATTCATTCATTCCTTAATTCATTCACTAATTTATTCACTTATCTATTTATTCATTTACTTATTTATATACTTTCTTATCTATTTGTTTATTTATACATTTAATTACCTAACATAATTATTTGCTTATCCAGCGTCATTATGATGTATTTAGTAATAATGAAGTGTACAAATATATCATAATTCAACACAAAATTTACTGACGTTCACGCGCGCGCACACACACACTCGCACATACACACGCACGCGCACACACACACATACACACAGTCACTCACACACATACGCACACAAAGACGAAAGAATCGTTTGATTGAGAAGTATAGTCACCCGACATAGTCATAAAATTTTGTCCTATCAATCTCATTAGTGCAGTTAGGAAAATATCTCTGACGGTTTTTATCATATGTATATCATATATATATTTGTTATCTATATGTAATCAATTGTTAATCGTTTTTATTACTATTTTTGTTTTAGATGTATTGATATAAGATACTTATTTTTCATTCATTATAGATTATTATTTATCATTTATCAGTCTATCTACAAAATCTATGTATCTATGCCTACCTTTCTGTACTTTTGATTCATATATATATATATATATATATACATATATATATGATATGTAATAATGTGTGTGTGTGTGTGTGTGTGTGTGTGTGTGTGTGTGTGTGTGTGTGTGTGTGTGTGTGTGTGTGTGTGTGTGTGTGTGTGTCCAACTAAATTATTTGCAGTTGATAGTGCTGGGATATCATCATCACTCACCATTTGTTCATTCATAACATAAACCAAAGACAGTTCTCCTCGCATTTGTAGACAAATGCAAAGCTGAAACACCTTTAAGTCTCTAGGAACTCAAAAATAAAAAGACAAACTGACCAAAGCGCCTTATACACGTCTATTTAATGTACAATGTTGGTTTGGATTCGTACTGTGTACAAGTCTCCAGTTTTATTCGGCAACCGCATGAAATAATTCATAACAGCAAACCGTATCCATTTATGAAACTACGTCTAATAATCATATTCCATCATTGCCATTCAAGTAATGAAACACAATTGAGGAGTATAATCACATTGCGTGTTACCGTACCCTCGTCAGTGGCAGGAAAATCACCCTCTTGTCGCCCCAAGTGCGCATATTAATGGAGAAACGAACACGTGTCGTAGGCCTTATGTACATACACCTGCACTTCCACATGTACGCACAAATGCACGTTTCTTACGAATGTACGCATTCGTTTTTATATATTCATACACTCGCACATTCTCACCTCATATTATACGTATACAAAATCTAGTATTATACGCATACGTAGAGACATAGTGGGGATATGTGTGTGTGTGCATGTTCGAATGTGTGTGTGTGTGTGTGTGTGTGTGTGTGTGTGTGTGTGTGTGTGTGTGTGTGTGTGTGTGTGTGTGTGTGTGTGTGTGTGTGTGTGTGTGTGTATGAGAGAGAGAGAGAGAGAGAGAGAGAGGGAGGTCGAAGTATTACCCATTGATCGGGCTATATATGAGCTCTCATTCGGGAACCTAATAGCTGTCGATCATGATTCCATGTATTCCCAGATCATGATGAATTTCACTACCCCCCTCTCTCTCTCTCTCTCTCTCTCTCTCTCTCTCTCTCTCTCTCTCTCTCTCTCTCTCTCTCTCTCTCTCTCTCTCTCTCTCTCTCTCTCTCTCTCTCTCTCTACTCTCTATCCCCCTACTCTCTCTCTCCCTATTCTCTCTCTCTCCCTACTCTCTATCTCTCCCTACTCCCTCTTTTTCTCTCTCTTTTTCTCTCTTTTCCTCTCTTTCTCTCCCTCTCTTTCTCTCCCTACGCTCTCTCTTCCTCTCTCTCTCTCTCTCTCTCTCTCTCTCTCTCTCTCTCTCTCTCTCTCTCTCTCTCTCTCTCTCTCTCTCTCTCTCTCTCTCTCTCTCTCTCTCTCTCTCTCTCTCTCTCTCTCTCTCTCTCTCTCTCTCTCTCTCTCTCTCTCTCTCTCTCTCTCCCTCTCTCTCGAAGGAAAAGGACTCAACCAATATAAT
>NC_134790.1:3443736-3476236 GCF_046742065.1 Oratosquilla oratoria
GATAGACATCAAAGGCAATCCTCTCCCTGCCACCTGTCTTCAAACCTGTCTCCATAATTGCCTTCATTGGAGGTGCAGTCCCAGGTGGCTGACATTCGGTCCCCGGAATCGGCCCTAAGACCTCTCCCTATCAAGAATGACCCTGTTCCTTCAACAATTGAACTCTGGTGATTTCTTGCCTCCTCCTCCTCCTCCTCCTCCTCCTCCTCCTCCTCCTCCTCCTCCTCCTCCTCCTCCTCGTCGTCCTCCTCCTCCCTCCTCGTCGTCGTCGTCCTCCTCCTCCTCCTCCTCCTCCTCCTCCTCCTCCTCCTCCTCCTCCTCCTCCTCCTCCTCCTCCTCGTTTTCCTCCTACTCCTCCTTATCCTCCTCCTCCTTCTCCTACTAGTCATCGTCCTCCTCGTCCTCTTCCTACAACGACTCTTCCTACTCCTCCTTCACCTCCTCGTCCTCTTAGCACTACTACTCTCCCTCCTCCTCCTCCTCCTCCTCCTCCTCCTCTTCCTCCTCCTCCACCTCCTCCTCCTCCTCCACCTCCTCCTCCTCCTCCTCGTCGTTCTCCTTCTCGTCCTCCTCCTCCTCCTCGTCTTCCTTCTCTTCCTCGTCGTTCTCCTTCTCGTCCTCCTCCTCCTCGTCCTCCTCCTCGTCCTCCTCCGCCTCCTCCTCCTCGTCCTCCTCCGCCTCCTCGTCCTCCTCCGCCTCCTCCTCCTCCTCCTCCTCCGCCTCCTCGTCCTCCTCCGCCTCCTCCTCCTCCTCCTCCGCCTCCTCCTCCTCCTCCTCCGCCTCCTCCTCCTCCTCCTCCGCCGCCTCCTCGTCCTTCTCCGCCTCCTCCTCGTCCTCCCCCGCCTCCTCCGCCTCCTCCTCGTCCTCCTCCGCCTCCTCCTCCTCCTCCTCCTCCTCGTCCTCCTCCGCCTCCTCCTCGTCCTCCTCCTCCTCCTCCTCCTCCTCCTCCATCTCCTCCTCCACCTCCTCCACCTCCTCCTCGTCCTCCTCCACCTCCTCCTCGTCCTCCTCCACTTCCTCCTCGTCCTCCTCCACTTCCTCCTCGTCCTCCTCCACTTCCTCCTCGTCCTCCTCCACCTCCTCCTCGTCCTCCTCCTCCTCCTCCTCCTCCTCCTCCTCCTCCTCGTCCTCCTCCTCCTCCTCCTCCTCCTCCTCCTTGTCCTCTTCCTACTACTACTCCTCCTCTTCCCTCTTCTCTTCTTCCTCCTCCACCTCCTCCTCCTCCTCCACCTCCTCCTCCTCCTCGTCGTCTTCGTCCTCCTGCCATTGCTCCTCCTCCCATTTCTCCTCTTCCTCCTCTTTCTCCAATTACTTTAAGCCGTTGACATACAGACAGTCACACACTAATACAGCACAGGCAACCGCTGACTTTTCTCTACAAATAAATCTATGGGAGCGACGTGGGACCGTGATGAGGTACAATGGGGCAGCGGGTATGCAATCAGTGAACCACAGGGCAACAGTTATCGTTACAAGCACCGTTACTGTTTCTTTTGTTGCTGGTATTGCTATTATTGTTATCGCTATTATGTTTATCATTACCATGTGTTCTATATTATACTTAATGTGTTACGTAATCCATTTTGTCTACTTGATGTGTCACGTAATCCATTTTGTCATTCAACACGTGTGCGTCACTTGGTAAGTGACGAGTTTGAATTATGCCTTGGTGCATTTGGCCCTGTGACGTGTGGCTTGTGTCACGTGATTTGCGTCATGTAACATCCAACTTTCGTCGTGTATCACACAGCTGGCGACCTACAACTCCTGTTTGCGATTGAATCTGTATCCTGCTGCGGCTCAGGAAAAGGAGGAAGAAGAGGAGGAGGAGGAGGAGGAGGAGGAGGAGGAGGAGGAAGAGGAGATGGAGGAGGAGGAGGAAGAGGAGATGGAGGAGGAGGAGGAGGAAGAGGAAGAGAAGGAAGAGTAGGTGGAGGAGGAGGAGGAAGAGGAGATGGAGGAGGAGGAAGAGGAAGAGGAGGAAGAGTAGGTGGAGGAGGAGGAGAAGGAGGAGGAAGTTAAGAATAAGGAGAATCAGAGAGGAGGAGGAGGAGGAAGAGGAGGAAGTGAAGGAGGAGGAGGAGGAAGAGGAGGAAGTGAAGGAGGAAGAGGAAGAGGAGGTGGAGAAGAAGGAGGAAGTAAAGGAAGAGGAGAATCAGGAGGAGGAGGAAGAGGAGGAGGAGGAGGAGGAGGAGGCGGAGGCGGAGGCGGAGAATGGTGATATCAAAGTAAAGAAAGAAGAGGATCCCATGGATTGTGTTGTTCTGTGTAACTCCTATTCCACCCATTGTTACGTACTTGAAGAAGAGAGGAAGAGGAGGAGGAAGAGGAAGAGGAGAAGAGGAAGGGGATGAAGAAGCAGTTGAGGTGTAGTATGAGTGGATAGAAAAAGAAGAGAGAAATAAATAGATGGAAGACGATTGCAAATTCTTTACTTTTATTTTCTATTCATAAGGACGTTTTAACTATCTATTTGTCTATTTGCTTGTTTAAAGTTAATTAATTAATTTACTTATAACTTTGTTCAATAATTCATTTCTTCATTTTATCTATATATCTATTCATCTGTTTATTCATTTATTGATTCATTCATTTATTTATCTATCTTTTTATCTTTTTATTCCTTTATTTCTATTTTGTTCGTAGCGGTGAACAGAATTCAAATCTCAAAGTATTTCTATGTTTCATAAACACAAACACGTTCTAGTGATTCATTTACAACATGGTGAGACCGGATGAATACATCTTGGTAAGATACAAAGGCAGTATTGTCCTCTGAAATGATAGACAGGTCCTGCAGTAGACCATTCAGGACAAAGTCGAGGATTCGCTCTTTGTGATGAGAGGACAAGTCCTTGTAGTGATGGGTTGAAGTACAGTCATAGATTTCACTCACAAGATGCATGAATGTGTTATGTATTTGTGGGCGAAATGACTGTCTACGTACAGTTAAGGTTTCCCCAAAAAGATCATGGTATTAGCAACAACAGTGATGATGAGGACGGTGATGATGATGATGATGATGATGATGATGATGATGATGATGATGATGATGATGATGATGATGATGATGATGATGATGATGATGATGATGATGATGATGATGATGATGATGATGATGATGATGATGATGATGATGATGATGATGATGATGATGATGATGATGATGATGATGATGATGATGATTATCATTTCGATGATGATGATTATTTCGATGATGATTTCGATGATGATGATGATTGCGATGATGATGATGATTGCGATGATGTTTACGATGATGATGATGACGATGAGGACCACGAAGACAATGACAACGACGACGAAGACGATGACAACGACGACGTGGAGGAGGAGGAAGAGGAGGAGGAAGAGAAGTAGGAGGAGGAGGCCGAGGAGGAGGAGGGAATCATGAATTTATGCTCCATCATGTAACATCAGATCATGTCAGACACTCCACTCAGTGACCGCTTCCTTGAACTTGCGATTATTATTTACGTCATTGCGACGATTTGCTCTGCGATTTCTGGCAAAAGCGATGAGAAATGTATTTAGGTATACATGCTCTCCATCGCTCCAAAAATACAAATATTACCACACACACACACACACACACACACACACACACACACACACACACACACACACACACACACACACACACACACACACACACACACATACAAACACACACACACATACAAACACACACACACACACACACACACACACACACACACACACACACACACACACACACACACACACACACACACACACACACATACATACATACATACACATACAAACACACATACACACACACACACACACATACACATACATACACATACAAACACACACACACACACACACACACACACACACACACACACACACACACACACACACACACATACACATACAAACACACACACACACACACACACACACACACACACACACACACACACACACACACAGACACACACACACACACACACACACACACACACATACACATACAAACACACACACACACACACACACACACACACACACACACACACACACACACACACACACCCACACACACACACACACACACACACTTACATACATACACATAAACACACATACACACACACACACACATACATACATACACACACACACACACACACACACACACACACACACACACACACACACACACACACACACACACACACACACACACACACACACACACACACACACACAAAATCATGTCATTCTGAAATCATAATTCCTCTGTGCAGAAAAAAAATTGCTTGTTATCAAAGTAGTATTGAATAGCTTGGTTATTATACAGTTATGTTATTTAATATTATTGAATATTATAGAATATTGTTGAATATCATTAAGTAATTCTCGTATCTTAGCACACGGAGCTGAACAAAATGCTTACTTGTCGTACGAAACAAATAAGTTATTTACAGATATATGAACGTCTACCAGTAACTGATTTTTCTCTTCTGTGAACCTTAATCTAGTTCATAGATTAAAAAGATGCAATATCAAACGATACAAAAGAAAAATAGTGATGATAAGTAAATAAATAAGTAAATACATAGATGTACCAAGGGCTTTTTCCCCCTTACAAGGGAGGTAGCCAAAGTCAAAGGTATAAATCCACTCTCACCAATTTCATCCCCACATATTTCACTCCCATATATCGTCCATCCCTTCCTCTTTTTTTGTCTCATCCTGGGGTCAGTAAAACGAAATATATATATATATATATATGACACCATATTACCTCACCAGCATCAAAACTGGCCACATACGAAGAAGTTACAATCAACAGCGCGTTAGTGGTGCATAATACAACGTAGAGAGAGAATTACTTCATTGCGCTTAAAGATTTGTTTTAGCAAAATTTTTTATACATGTCGCAATGCACGTAACGAATGCACTCTTTTTACTACATAAAAATACACGAGTATATTATAGATTATAACGTTATTGTTCTGCTCGCTGCAACAAAACGTGCGCTCGAGTGACAGAAATACAAAAGATCAAGATCGAGAGAAAGTATGGAGCGACAACAGCCTGAATGACGTCAAGGAGACGACGTCACAGGTATCAGGTCAACCGACAACCAGACTGACTCTGAGGTCGAGCCCCACGACCCATGGCTCGACCCCCAAGATGGCCACAAAAAACACAGCGGAGGGTCCGAACTTCCTTTGAAGTTGGGACAAACACTTTGTTTTTCTTGAGACTCTGAGACGGCGGCGGCGGCGACGGCGGTGTGGGCAGAGGCGGAAGCGGGGGGGTCTCTTTTTTTTTTCGAAATTCGGGTCTCTGGAACGCTTCGGAGACGCTTCTGCTCCGGAAGCCAATCGCGGGTGTTTACCGACCTCGAGGAAAACAGATCCTCCAAGTTCGGCTTCCAGATGGCCGCAGATTCGGCCGGGCGTGGCGTGTGACACCGATCTCGGGTCGAGATAAGTTTTGGGGGCAGAGGGGGAGAGGGAGGGACTGGAAGCAAGCTGGAGGACATAAAGAAAGAAGCAAGAAGGAAGAATGAGAAGAGGGAAGGAAGGGAGAGTAGAAAAGGAAGTTGTAGAAGGAAATCGGTTAGGAAAGACGGGGGGAAATGAAAAAAGGTGAGAGGAAGAAGGGAACGGGAACAGGATGAAATTGGATGAAAGGAAATAACAAAGACGAGGAGAGAAAGATAATAAAGAAAGGGAAAGGAGAAAAGAAAGTATATGAAAATTTGTGACGTGAATATAAAAAAAGGGAGAAGAAAAAGAAAGAAAAAAGGTAAGGAGGCAGAGGAAATAGAGGGCAGCATGGGAAATAGAAAAAAAAATGGAATTGAGTTAAAGTAAAGGATGTTGCGTTTGGATGTTGATGCCATATAATATCATCGGGTAAGTCATCTGGGCTTTGAGTGGTTTTCTTGTAATTGGATAGGAAAGTATTGTCTTCAATTTTGTAGTCTTGGATAAAATCAGGAGTGAAGTCTCGGGGTGAGTGTCCCATTCGAGGAAGTCTTTTGAGATGTGAATCGAAGTCCACGACTATGTGTGGTTAGATGTTTAGGGATAGTGTATTTGCTATAGTTTTGGCTACTTAAGGAAGTGAAACTATGGTTTGACTGTTGAGGGGAAAGGAAGAGACTGAGGGTGTTTTATATATATATATACATATATATATACATATATATATATACATATATATATGTATATATATATATACATATATGTATATATACATATATATATATATATATATGTGCATGAGAAATCACATAAACTCGTGATTCTAAATATGCGTAAAAACCACCAAGGAAAAAGATAAACTGATTACCAAACGCTTTCGTCTATTCAGAAATCCTCAGGGTATATAGAAATGAAAAAGGACACAAGAATATATACACAGAGTATAAGGTCAGGAAGGTAACCGGTAAAGGTTGTGAGGCTCTATTGTTGACCTGACCCGTTCGCGGCTTTGGACGTTTGGGCCACTACCTTTTTCAGTTTGTACATACCATGACTTAAATTTAGGTTATTGACAAATGTATCTTTGATCAGACTGGACACTATTATATTTCTAGTCAAATATGACTTATCTTTAACAGTTTCTTTTGCACCCTCCCAATTTATGCAATGATTAAAATCCCTTAGGTGAATGAATAATGCATTAGAAATTTGCCCATTCTTGACGCTATACTGATGTTTTTTTAACCTTTTAATTCTTTTCCAGTCTGACCAATGGAATTGAATAGATGCATCCTTCTTCCTTATATGGAGAATTTCTAATTATAAGACTTCTAACTCTATTGGAGTTCTTAGATGCCACTTAAGTATTGAAAGTCTTAAGAATATGAGGTAGTTTGACGAAATTCTCGTTGAAAGGCAGCACAAGTAGGTTTTTCATATGAAAGGTTTTACAAGCTTTTTCCTCGTAGAAAGATTTCTTTGCCGATTTATAAGAAATCTCCACGAGGTGCTTAGGATATTTTAAATTTGAAGCCATGTCAAATATTCTATGTACCCTGAGGATGTCTGAATAGACGAAAGCGTTTGGTCATCAGTTTATCTTTTTCCCTGGTGGTTTTTCCGCATATATATATATATATATATATATATATATATATATATATATATATATATATAAATATTTATTTATTATATATATATATATATTTTATTTATTATATATATATACATATATATATATATATATATATATATATATATATATATATATATATATATATATATATATATAATATGTATGTATACATAATATGTATGTATGTCTGTATTACATTTATCAACCACAATTCACTTTAATTATAAGCTATCAACATCGAGGCATACATGCAGAAATTGAAACGTGGTACAGCCAAGGACTCGAACCTGCGCTAGTACGTGTCAAGTGATAGTGACTTAACCGATCTGTTCACTGGGATCCATTCAGTGTTGTACAATGTGTGTGTGTGTGTGTGTGTGTGTGTGTGTGTGTGTGTGTGTGTGTGTGTGTGTGTGTGTGTGTGTGTGTGTGTGCGTGTGTGTATGTGTGTGTGTGTGTGTGTTTAGAGGTACACCTTGATGTATAAGTTTTGTATAAGCTTCGTCGTACTTGGCGCCTCATTTGTCGGGCCTCTGCTATTTTCATTTGTTCAATTATTATAATTTTTTATTACTATTATTATCATTATTATTTAGGAGTATAACATTTCTATTGTTTGAGTGTTTCTGAAGTTGGCGGAAGGCCATCTTTGCCCTATGGTTTCTTATGTGATGTGGATCCCAAGAAGGAATCGCGTGTCGCGATGGAGATGCTATTGTTGTTTCTTCGGGGAAGGCAGGTTGATGGCGATGGCTTGGCCTCCTGATTTTAGAGATAAGCTAGAGGAGAAATGAGAGAGAAAAAAGTGAAAAAGGAAATGAAGGATAGATGTGTGTGTGCATGTCCTGTTTCTCCTCTTCTTCCTCTTCGTCCTTTTTATCCTCCACTTTCTTGTCTTTCAGTACTTGTGTGCGTGTGTGTTTGCGTGTGTGTGTACATATGTGTTTGTGTGATTAACTTTGGTGTTTTGGATCACGTGTTGGACTCGTGATCGACAGCTATTCCCCTCCCGGAAGAGAGCTGAGATCTCGTCTGACCGATCTATGGGTAATGCTGTGACCTTACACGCACACACACACCCCAACTGCCCACCAACGAGAGTTGGAGTAACGACTCGAAGCGCAGCGATACTGAAATTATTTCAGCCCTGGGCAGGATTCGAACCCGGACCACCGTAGTGACAGTCGGGGACTCTACCAACTGCGCCACCGAGTCGTGTGTGTGTGTGTGTGTGTGTGTGTGTGTGTGTGTGTGTGTGTGTGTGTGTGTGTGTGTGTGTGTGTGTGTGTGTGTGTGTGTTTGTGTGTGCGTGTGTGTGTGTGTGCGTGTGCGTGTGTGTGTGTTATGTTTGTGTGTGTATTTGTATTTGTGTGTTTGTGTGTGTATGCCTGTGTGTGTATGTGTGTATATGTTCTTGTGTGTGCACTTCTTTTGATTTTTTTTTTTTCATTTCTTCAACCAGTCTCGTTGGAATTAGTGATTTTTTTTTTCCTCGGTGCTCATATCTAATATGTAATGGAATTGATTACAATGATGATATGGTTTAACGTCATAAGCTCCACCCTATCAGAAGGCTAGGGCGGTGCCCCTCACAGAGGACTTTGTAACATGGAATATAATGAACAGTGCCCTTGGTTCATCTTCATCGGTGGTAGGATTCGAACCGCTATCCCCTCGACCTTCGCCGCAAGTAACGACACCCTAACCCGCACATCCAACGAGCTTTCAATTAATAATAATAATAGAAATAATAATAATAATAATGATAATAATAATGATAATAATGATGACAATAATAATAGTGACAATGATAATGATAATATTAATGATAATAATTAATGATAACACCAACAATAACACCAACAATAACACCAACAACACCACCAACAACACCAACAATACCACCAACAACAACAATACCACCAACAACAACAACACCAACAGCACCACCAACAGCACCACCAACACCAACAACACCACCAACACCAACAACACCACCAACAACAACAACACCACCAACACCAACACCACTACCAACAACAACACCAACACCAACACCAACACCAACAACAACACCATCACGACACCACGACGACGACAATGATAATGATAAACAAATCAATAACAAAAACTCAGCGACATACCCCAACCCCTTTTCGCCTTAAATATCCTTCATATATATTTAGCTTTGTACTAAAACTTGCTGCTGTTTGTTCCTTCTTCCTTGTTTTTTCCCTTCCACGGTCTCCAAGAACCACACAATCGTCTCTTCCCACGCATTTTCTTCTCTTAACGCCCTCGATGTATGATCGAGGACTGCGCCATCTTCGGATCGGCCCTCGCCCGTCGAGAAATCGCTAACCAGCCAAGCAGCAAATCCCTTTATTCGTTCCGCAGGAGTCCGAGAGTCTCTCCCTCTCCCTCCCTCCCTTTCTCTCTCTCTTCCTCTCTCTTTTTGTTTTCCCTTCTCCCTTTCTTTCTACTTTTCTTTCTCCTTTTCTTTCGCCTTCTCTTTCCTCTTCTCTTTCTGCCTGTCTGTCTGTCTGTATGTCTGTCTGTCTGTCTGTCTGTCTGTCTGTCTGTCTGTCTGTCTCTCTCTCTCTCTCTCTCTCTCTCTCTCTCTTCTCTCTCTCTCTCTCTCTCTCTCTCTTCTCTCCCTCTCTCCTCTCTCTCCCCTCTCTCTCTCCCTCTCCCCTCCCTCTCTCTCTCCCTCCTCCCTCTCTCTCTCCCTCCTCCCTCTCTCTCTCCCTCCTCCCTCTCTCTCTCCCTCCTCCCTCTCTCTCTCTCTCCCCCCCCCCTCTCTCTCTCTCTCTCTCTCTCTCTCTCTCTCTCTCTCTCACACTCTCTCTCTCTCTCTCTCTCTCTCTCTCTCTCTCTCTCTCTCTCTCTCTCTCTCTTTCTCTCTTTTCCCTCTCTCTCTCTCTCTCTCTCTCTCTCTCTCTCTCTCTCTCCTCTCTCTCTCTCTCTCTCTTTCCCTCTCTCTCTCTTTCCCTCTCTCTTTCCCCCCCCTCTCTCTCCCCCTCTCTCTCTCTCTCTCTCTCTCTCTCTCTCTCTCTCTCTCTCTCTCTCTCTCTCTCTCTCTCTCTCTCTCTCTCTCTCTCTCTCTCTCTCTCTCTCTCTCTCTCTGCCTGCCTGTCTGTCTCTCTTTCTATCTATCTATCTATCTATCTATCTATATCTGTCTCCCCCTATCTCTGTCTCTCTCCCTCCCTCCCCCGAGTCCTACCCGGAGGCAGAAGTCTTCGGCAAAAGAAGAGTCTCTGGTTTTCTTCGAGGTCCTTCGCCAGAAGAGGATTAGATTCCCCCCCCACTCTCTTCAGTACGGCGAGATGTCTCACAGATTTCCCTTCCCCGTAAGCTCTAGGCGATTTTAATCAGATAAGGAAGATTTACCTTGGCGAAGGGACTGAAGAAAACCCAATTAATGCGCTTCAAATTGTTTTATAAAATACTCAATTTGTTCTATTGAAGAAATGAATGAATAAATAAATAGATAGAGCGTTGGCTTAGGTCCGATGCGGCTGATCTTCTCTACGGTGTTGTCGTTGTTCTTGTTGAGAGTTTTGTAGTTGTCTTTATTTTTTATTTTTCTTCGTCGTCTCCCTTCTCTTGTCTTCCTCTCACTGGTCCTCTTCCCCTTTCCCTCTTCCTCTTCACTCATCCTCTTCCGCCTTTATCTCCCTCTTTTTCTATTTCTTATCTTCTTCCTCCTCCCTCCTCCTCCCTCTTCCTCCCTCCTCCTCCTCCTCCTCCTCCTCCTCCTCCTCCTCCTCCTCCTCCTCCTCCTCCTCCTCCTCCTCCTCCTCCTCCTCTGCGTCCTTCTTATTCTCCACTTTCTTGTCTACCAGCACTTGTCCTCCATCTTGTTGCCTTCTAGCCTCTTGTGCTTAGTCTCGTTCTTCTTCTCGTCCTCCTTCAACGCCGCGTTCTCCTCCTCATATCCTTACGCTCGAAATAATTACTCCTCTTCTTCCTCCTCCTTCGTCTCCTCCTCTTCCTACTCCTTCACATCCTTTTCCTGCTCTTCCTCTTTCTCCTCCTCCTTCCTCCTCCTCCTCCTCCTCCTCCTCCACATTCTCTTTCTAATCCTATTCTTTCTCCTCCTCCTGCTCCTCCACATCCTCTTTCTGCTCCTCTTCTTTCTGCTCCTCCTCCTCCTCCTCCTCCTCCGCTCCTCCTCCATCCGTCTTTCTCCTCTTACCAATGCTGTTGTTACTGCTGCCAATTCTACTGCTAACCCTCCTCGTTCCCCTTTCTTTTCTTCTTCGTCCTCCTCCTCCTCCTCTTCCTCCTCTTCCTCCTCTTCCTCCTCTTCTTCCTCCTCCTCCTCTTCCTCCTCCTCTTCGTCCTCCTCCTCCTCCTCCTCTTTCTCCTCCTCCTCCTCCTCCTCCTCTCCCCTGCTCCCTTTCCTCGTCCTCCTGGCCTTTCCTCTTTTTCTCATACTCCTCCTCCTTCTCCTCCTCCCCTCCCTTCCTCTCCATCTTTCTCCCTATCTTCTTTCCCCTCTCCCTCCTTCTGTCCCTTCCTGTCTTCTTGCTTTCCTCCTTTCTCTCGCTCTCTTCTCTCTCTCCCTCCTCTCCCTCCTCTCTCTCTCCTCCCTCCCCTTTGACCTCGTTTCCAACCTTCCTCCCTCCGTAAACTCACTAGTTACTTACACCATCCCATCGTCTCGAGCCTTTTCTTCCTCCTCACTAATAGACAAGTTAATAATGGAGGAGCGAGGGCCGTGTCCACAAGAGAAAGGGACCTTTAGCAAAGGTCACTCGCGCGAATGTATCGAAGTGAGTTCGAAGAATTCCCGAAGTGACATTAAGAGAATCGAACCGGAAGGAAAAGTAGCAAACCTTTTGGTCCCAAAACGAGATCAGCTGCGGTAAATCAACCGATAAATAAATAAGTAAGCACGTAAATAAAAAAAAAAAAATGAATGTGTAAAAAGCGAACAAAAAGATAAATGAATGAATGAATGAATGAATGAATGAAAGAATAGAACAACCGATGCATCTCAAGGTAAACACACAATTAAAAGAAATTCATGCATAACTGAATAGATTAATAGAATAAGTAAATGAATGTATTATGGAATATAATTTAGATGTATTTTATTCGATTGAGAGGCACTAAGGGACTTACTTCTTCTGAACACACAATTTCCTTCAACTGTCTTCGGTGCCACTGGCATCCTGGCACCCTGGAGCAGTCGTCACTACTAGGTATGTGATTATATCAATAAGGAACTTCCTCTGTACCTGGATATGAGACTCACCTTTGCATCCAAGAAGGGCAATGGGATGCCCGACCGATGCTCCTGTGAATCCCACCACGTTCTACCAAACTGTGACAAGAACTTTACCGAGGAGAGGCGTCTTGTCCAAGATCAACAACGACAGTTGGCTCATAGCTTTGTCTTCTCTTTACGGCTGAGGGATTCCGTGGAAGGTTCCCACAGGTGCAGAAAAAAAAAAAAAAAAAAAAAAAAAAATCGCGAGGGACCAATAGGTTACATGACCACAGGTAAATTTCTGTTCTGATACATTGTTCATCTTTAATGGTAAATGCTACTCCATCAGTAAGGCCTCACGGATGGGCGTCATCTAATGTACCTCGCTGATCTTAAGTTTTGCCAAAGCAGAGTGGAAAGTGGCCGGCTTCATCCTCAAGTTTGTATGTATGTATGTTTGTATGAATATATGTATGTATGCACGAATGCATGCAATGCATACATATATGTATATATGTGCACACGCATTGTATGTGCATTAGAGTTTTTACATATGCATACACTTATATATACACACTAGTATGCATATATAAATATATACATATGTATATATATATGTATATATATACATATATATGTATACATATATATATACATATACCTATATACTTTAACATATAATTCTGATGATCATTTCCATGCAGTGTATAACTTTTCGGGGTCAAAACGCGGACACTTTTTCTCGGGGGGGGGGGGGGGGCAGGTCCCCAACCTAAGGCAGGTCTGTCAAGACAACACGAACTGGAGCACGCCGACGTATTCCAGACTTCTTTCATTCAAAAATTTTCTTCAAAAGATTAGCATTCCAGCAAGTAGTGCCATTTCGTTTCCAAATTTATCTCATTAATTCCACCTCCCACGCGTCTTTTAAATAGAAATAAAATAAAATAGAAAAAATAAAGAGAAAAAGAAAAGGAAGAGCAAAAGAATCTCTTCAGCCTCGTTGCCAAGGGCTTCCTACTCCAGTTGACCTTTTTGCGTCCTGAAGAGCAGAGAGGTCTCCACTTCTCCCGAAGAAATTTTTGTTTCTCTTTCATGACGCTAAAGACTTTCTCCTTCTCGGGGGTGACGAAGAAGAAGTGGAGGCTGGAGGTCAATGTCAGTTCTGAAAGAGCGAAGAGTCGTCCCGGTAACTGATTTTGTCACACTGAGGGTTACAGAACTCATGAGAAGGCGGTCGCGAGTTCGATTCCAGTGGTCGTGAGTTCGATCCCCGAGACACCCTCTACGAGCTTCCTGCGTTGGTTCCCGAAAGCCCTGGCCAGGTGGGGAGGTGACCCTAACATCGGTAAAAAACAAAAAACAAAAAAAAAACAACAACAACAGAGACTTACTGCAACTGACCTGCCTTCTATCAGGGGTTTCTCACTTCCCACATCGTGGGAGTAGGATGGTGAGCTTGAGAGTGACAGAAAAAAAAATTCTAGACGCTGTGAAAAGCTGTCACGTCGAATCTTCAATAAGCACAGCTCGTGTGGGAACGGTTGCCAGTGACCTCAAAAGAGCTAATTCTATTTTTTTATTTCCTACTTCTCGAGGTTTTGTGTATTCTTGCAGCAGAAGAGGATTGCTCTGAGGATGAATAAGATTTGAGCATTTGAGTCTTCAGCAAACGCTTACATAGCTTCGGGACCCTCAAACAGCCTCTTGTGTGTGCGTCTCTCTCTCTCTCTTTCTCTCTCTCTTCCTCTCTCTCTCTCTCTCTCTCTCTCTCTCTCTATCTCTCTCTCTCTCTCTCTCTCTCTCTCTCTCTCTCTCTCTCTCTCTCTCTCTCTCTCTCTCTCTCTCTCTCTCTCTCTCTCTCCCTCTCCCTCTCCCTCTCCCTCTCCCTCTCCCTCTCCCTCTCCCTCTCCCTCCCCCCCCTCTCTCTCTCCCCCTCTCTCTCTCTCTCTCTCTCTCTCTCTCTCTCTCTCTCTCTCTCTCTCTCTCTCTCTCTCTCTCTCTCTCTCTCTCACACACACACACACACACACACACACACACACACACACACACACACACACACACACACACACACACACACACACACACACACACAACGCACACACTCCCACTTACATTCACATTCACACCTACACTCGCACTCTATTCCTCTCACGCTGACAATCACTCTCTCTTACTCTCACACTCTCACGCTTTCACACTTTCACACGCTCTCTCCCTCGAATGCACGCGCGCTCGTGTGTGTGTGAGTGTGTGTGTGTGTGTGTGTGTGTGTGTGTGTGTGTGTGTGTGTGTGTGTGTGTGTGTGTGTGTATGCGTGTGTTTGTGCATGAATGCGTGCGTGCGTGCGTGCATGCGTGTGTGTGTGTTGTGTGTGTGTGTGTGTGTGTGTGTGTGTGTGTGTGTGTGTGTGTGTGTGTGTGTGTGTTTGTGTATGTTTGTGTGTATGTGTGCGTGCGTGCGTGTGTGTGTGTATGTATGTGTGTGTGTGTGTGTGTGTGTGTACGTGTGTGTGTTTGTGTGTGTTTGTGTGGAGGACAAAAGATCACGATGGGAAGTAATGGTAAAGGAGAACAAAATATCACGATAGGATGTAATGATAATGGAGGAGAAAATATCACGGTAGGATATAATGTCATTGAAGGCCAAAATGTAATTTTAGGAAGGGATACCGGACAGAATGTCAATGAAGGCCAAAATATCATGATAGGATGTAATATCGCTAGAGGACGAAATGACACATTAGGATGTAATGTCTTAGGACAAAATGTCACAATGGGATGTAATGACAGTGGAGGACAAAAGATCACGATGGGAAATAATGATAGTGGAGAACAAAATATCACGATAGGATGTAATGATAATGGAGGAGAAAATATCACGGTAGGATATAATGTCAGTGAAGAACAAAATATAATTTTAGGAAGAGATACCGGACAGAATGTCAATGAAGGCCAAAATATCAAGATAGGATGTAATGACAGTGGAAGACAAAAGATCACGATGGGATGTAATTATAGTGGAGGAAAAAATATCACGGTAGGATATAATGTCACTGGAGGACAAAATATAATTTTAGAAAGGGATGCCGGACATAATGTCACTGAACGACGGGAGGCCGGCGTGAATCACGGTGACGTAGGGGGACAAAATGTACAAAATAGATCGGATGACCGTAATCGACCAGATGTCCGTGATGGGGGAAATGTTAATTTTGATAGGAGAAATGTTAATGAGGCATTGAATGTCAATGAAGGACCAAATAATAATAATATAGAGCAAGGCATAAATAAAAAACAAAATGATAATATAAGACATGACATTGAAACTCAAAATGTGTCAAAAAGAAATAATCAGGAGTTTCTTAAAACTATGTACTTTAATGCTCGTAGTATTAGGAACAAATTTCAAGAAATACAGGCGTATGTCAAAAGCGAAAATCTCGATATGATAGGAATAACTGAGACATGGTTAAATGGTACAGAGTTCGAAGCTGAATTTAATATTGCGGGATTTAAACACTTTCATCAGGATAGAAACCACAAGAAAGGTGGGGGTGTTCTATTGTACGTTAAAAACAATGTTCATGCTTGTGTTTTAGAGAAAGTGAAACAGGATGCATATGACAGTTTGTGGGTTGAGTTAACCCAAACAAATGGACAAAAAATGAATATAGGTGTAATATATAGGCCAAAGACATTATCATTAGCAGACGACAAACTGTTATTTCAAGAACTGTCTAGTTTCTGCAACCGGGATTTATTGATAATGGGTGATTTCAATTTTACTGACATTGATTGGATGACCCTTGAACATGGCCATATAGGTAGTCGCTTGATTGATTTTCTTGGTGACAATTACTTAATTCAGCATGTAAAAGAGCCCACAAGATATGGAAACTTACTCGATTTATTGATCACTAGCCGCGAAAGCATGGCAACTGATGTAGAAGTCGGTGAATCTGTTGCAAATAGCGATCACAACTTAGTCAGATTCAAACTCCTAAACAATTTTAGAATAGATACTTGTGCTTCTAAAATACCCGATTTCAGTAAAGCTCAGTTCATAGAACTACGTCAGGAGCTTCAGCTTACAGATTGGGAGGCAAAATTAAACGAAAGGCCTGTAGATCAGATGTGGGAAATATTTCAAAATACGCTCACTAAGATGATTCAAACTTACATTCCTTTTAAGGACAGACGTCCCCCAAATCAGGCTCGCCCAAAGTGGCTCGACAAAGAAACTGAAAAAAGTATTGCTAAAAAGAGACAGGCTTATAAGAAATATAAGTGCTCGGGTGCATCTAATGACTATGAAAGTTATGTATCAATACAGAGAGATTTAAAAAAGACAATAAGAAAAAGAAAACGACAATACGAAATGAACATCGCTGAGAAATCCAAAGAGAATCCCAAAGAATTCTATAGTTACATTAGAGATAAAAAGGTTGTTAGGAATCACATTGGTCCACTATTATCTGCTGACGGTCAACTTGAATATTCAAATGAAGGAATGTGTAATCTCTTAAACAATTATTTTAGCTCGGTATTCGTAAACGAAACACCTCAAAGTGAATTCCAAACTGAAACCTGTGAAAAGTCTGGGGTAAACTTACTCACTACGGTAAATATAACAAAAGAAACAATTAAAAGGTGTATAGACAAACTCAAAGTTAATAAAACACCAGGGCCTGACGGTTGGCATCCAAGAATCTTAAAGGAAATGAAAAATGAGATTGTTGTTCCATTAGAAATTATTTTCAAGAAATCCATCATATCCGGAGATGTCCCAAAAGAATGGAAGCTAGCTAACGTTACTCCCATATTCAAAAAAGGTGACAAAAAGAAACCAAATAACTATAGGCCTATTAGTTTGACTTCGATCGTAGGAAAAATAATGGAAACTATCATCAGAGATGCTATCGAATATCATTTAGAAAGTAACCGTTTGATAAATGATAGCCAACATGGTTTCAGACGGAAACGTTCTTGCGTGACTAACTTACTCGAATTCTACAACACAGTTGTCTCGAATTATGACAAAAGAAACAATATAGATTTAATATATCTAGACTTTGCAAAAGCTTTTGATACCGTCCCACACGAAAGACTACTTACTAAATTAGCTTTGCATGGAATAAGTGGTAGCCTATTAGGTTGGACTAGTAATTGGTTGAAAGGTCGAAAACAGAGAGTTGTTTTAAATGGAAAAACTTCTGGATGGAAAAGTGTTGCAAGTGGAGTTCCTCAGGGTTCCGTTCTTGGGCCACTTCTATTCATAGTATATATAAATGATATAGACCATGGACTAAAATCTACTGTTTCCAAATTTGCTGATGATACAAAACTGTGCGGAGTGGCAAATGATCACTCAAACCAATTAGATATTCAAGAAGATTTAGATAAATTACAGCAATGGTCTGAAAAGTGGCTAATGAAATTTAACACAAGTAAATGCAAGGTAATGCACATAGGTAAAAATAACAGCAAGTACGATTACAAGTTATTTGGAAATTCGTTAACAAAAGTGGATAGTGAAAAAGATCTCGGCGTAATTATCAGTAACGACCTCAAATCATCCAAGCAGTGTATTTCAGCCTCTGAGAAAGCAAATAAGATTCTGGGATTGATTGCGCGATCTTTTGATTTCAAAAGTCCATCACTCATTAACAAGCTATATAAATCGTTAGTTCGTCCACATTTGGAATATGCTGTTTCCGTATGGTCACCGAATCTCATTAAAGACATTGACAGACTGGAAAAAGTACAACGGCGAGCCACAAAACTGATTCCAAATATCAAAAATAAATCATACGAAAATCGACTTAAGCACATGAATCTGTTTTCCCTAAAAAAGCGTAGACTCAGAGGTGACTTGATACAGGTCTTTAAGATTTTAAAGGGAATTGACAACATCAAAAGTGACAACATTTTCACATTGAATGAGAATCAGACAAGAAACAATGGTCTCAAACTGTCCGGAAATAGATTCAATTTGGAAGTAGGTAGAAACAACTTTGCCAACCGTGTAGTTAATGAATGGAATAAACTTCCTGCACAGGTAGTGCAATGTAGTTCAGTTCGAAGCTTTAAGAATCATTTAGATAAATACCTAAGTAAGATGCTGTAATTATTATAATTTATGTTATATTATTTGTTTTTTGTTTTGTTATAATTTGTCTGTCTGATTTTCATTTATTATTAGTTATATGTCAATTTATTATCATTTACTATTTACCTGTTTGTTTGTTATTCAACTATACCAATGCATTTATTTATGTATTTTAATTGTTATTTACATTGTTATAGTTTTAATTTATTATTAATATGATTTTTTTTTTTTTTTTTTTTTTTTTTTTTTCATCCGACCTAGATATGGATCAAAAGGTCTCCTGTCGGCATGCTTTGCCTTTGTAATCCTTTGTAAATCCTTTGTGTGTGTGTGTGTTTGTGTGTGTGTGTGTGTGTGTGTGTGTGTGTGTGTGTGTGTGTGTGTGTGTGTGTGTGTGTGTGTGTGTGTGTGTGTGTGTGTGTGTGTGTGTGTGTGTGTGTATGTGCGTGTGTGTGTGTGTGCGAATAGGTGCAAATGTGACGGTTTCTGCCGTAGCTATGTTTCTCCCTATGTATGTTCCCTGCCTTAGTTCTATCTCTCCAGTCACATAGAAATGAAAATATTTATGTATTTATCATGTACTCATTCTCGTCATGTCCTGAAAGTCCTCTTGTCTGCTTTTCCACTACAATCCATCGCAATCCACTATAATCCACTATAATCCGTTGCAATACGTTGCAGTTCATGTCCAGAGATTCCGTTGTTCACAAAAGGGGCTTCCAGTCAATACTCGAAGTCGCCTACGCTGTGGCTCCCTTGTCAGACGCTACCCGGGGCCGAACCAGCGTCGACGTCTCCAGCGAAGACCTCGTCTGGGGTCCGTTCCAGGTAGTTCGTCTCCCCAGGAACAATTTCAGCCACTTGACAAAGGATTCTTCGAGGATGTTTGACTAGATTCGTTCGTCTGCAAATTGGATTTGCCTATGGTCCGATGTATTAGAAACAGAACTTGAGAGATTCATTTTATTAGCAGCGGTTTCGTGGGATCAAAATAAAGAGATGGGACGAAAGAAAGGAGAAAGGGGGGGAAGGAATAGGGAAAGGGAAGGAAAAGGAGAAATTATTTATAGGAAGGGAAATGGTAGAGAAGGAAGAGGGACGGCAAGGGAAAAGGGAGGGAAAGTGAAGGAGGAGGAGGAGGAAGAGGATAAAACAAAGGAGGAAAAATGTGATAGGGAGGGATGGAGTAGTGGAGGGGAAAGGCAACGAGGATGAAAAGGAATAATGGGGGGAAGAGGAGAAGTAAATGGAAAGAATGAAAGAGGAAAAGGAAGGGGGGGAGGTAGAGTGTGGACGAGGGAAAGAGGAAGGAAAAGAAATGAAGACAAAGTGGAATGGATAGTGAAAAGGTGATGATCTTAAGCCATGAGGTGCTGAGTAGCTGCGGCCGAAGCCGTCACCTTTGCCCTATGGACTTGGAGACCCTTGGAGCATGTGACAATCACCACTGGGAATCGGAGAGGAGTGAGGGAAAGTAAGAAGATAAAAAAAAAAAAAAAAACTAAGGTGGATGGAAAAAGAAAACGGACAGGACCAGGAATAGGAAGAAACCTATTGAAAAGAGTTGGAAAAAGGGTGGAGGACCAAGGTGTTGGGATAATAAAAGAAGAAACTGAAAAATAAAGGTAAACGGATATAAAGGACAACGGAAGGTGAAAGGTGAGGAGGAAGGGAGAGGAAAGGTGTTGGAGAAAAGGGAAAGGTCTAAAGGTCATTAAGAGAGAATTGGATAGTGATGTTGAACGGGGAAGGACAGTTAGAAGGAAAGTTGTAGAATATGTGATGAAGAATTGGTGAGGGATGAGAAGGGGAAGGACAAAGAAGACGTGAAAGGCAATGCGGATGTAGACGAGGAGTAATAGGAGAGAGATAAAGAGGAAAAAAAATAGAAAGAAGAGGACAATAGGGAGGGAAGTTAAAAAAAAAAAAGAAAACTGTAAAAAGAAAAAGGAGGAAAGTGAAAAGAAGAAGAGAATAAAGGAGGTGGAAGAGGAAGAGGAAGAGAATAAATAAAATGTGGGAGGAAGTGAAGATGAGGAAGGAGAGAAGAGAAGAAGGAGGAAGAAAGAGAGGATCAGGAAGATCTTGATGAAAATTGACATTCTTATCCGAAGAAACCAAGGAACCAAGGAACTGATGCGAACATCTAAGTAACTTGATATCAGAAACATGATATGATTTAGTTAAATCAAAACATTGCACGATACTTGTCAGCAACAGCGCGCCATAAACGCTGTCAATGTTCAATATTACTTAACCTCTTGGAATGGCGCCGAGGTCGGGGGGGAGTTCGCTAGTTATTGAGTATTAGCTTTCTGATATTAGATGATTAGATACGATTAGACAATTAGATAAGGATTTAACCCCATCGATTCAGTGACGTAATTTAAGGACTATGTTTCTCTTCCAAATTCATTTATTCAGTAAAGGAGCGCGTTTGTTATTGAATATTAGTTTTCTGATATTAGATGATTACAAAAGATTATACAATTAGATTAGGATGTAACCTCATCAATTCAATGACATAATTTAAGAATTATGTTTCGCTGTCAAATTCATTCATTCGGTAGAGTGTCTTCATGAAGGATATTGACTGCATGCCTTCTCTGGACTCAGTGTTTTAAAGAAAATTATTGACACCCATACGGCCCAGTCACGCAGCATTCCTATATGATTGAAGACTTTTGTCCTCTTCAACTTCTGTGACCCAAAATCTTCAAGAAAGAATCACTGGTTCTCGTAGACAAGCTGGCAACATCAATGTAATACGTAAGATCTTTATAAATCTAGGTACTTCTATTCAAATGAAAAAGTTAAGATGTCAGGTAGCTAGGCGTTTGATATGGCATAACATCTTAGATGTCATGCATTCTTGGTATTTCAACTATAAACTACGCTTCATACAGCTTTCGTTTTTTCATTTCTCTTCATTTTTTAACGATCTCGTTATGAACACAAAGGGCTTATGTCGAGTTGCCTTCCCATTGTTTGCTATTGTGCATTGTTGCACAAATGCTGAAAAGGAAGCAGATTCACAAATTGGTAGATCCCGTAAATAGTAGCTTAGCTACGATACACGTTGTATATTAAAAGGCAAATCCGTAAAAAAATAATTAAGTAAATAAAATATATATATATATATATATAAATATATATATATGTTGGTCAGGAGGCAACCAGAATCATGGAAAAACAAGCCAGCAGAAAATCTCCTGATCAGTAAACCAGGGTTACATAAAAACAGGTCACTGGTTGTCCAGGTTACTTGTCGTGTTGTGAGGTAGGTCGGAAGGCGAGTCACACAGAGCACCGTTGTGCTGGTCAGTCTGCAAACAAGTGGATGAAAGGGAAAAAAATATATGGAGATTGCCCGTTAGGTTCAAGAAAGATGGACGCGAATGATGGACGCGCTGGGAAAGCAAAGGAAAGAGAGAACCAGATGAGAGAGGGGGAAGAAAAGGGAGGGAAGGAAAATTAAGGAAAATAATAGGAAGAAAGGAAAATGGAAGAGAAGGAAGTGAATGGAAAGGGGTATGAAGATATGGGACGGAGGGAGAAAGGAAAGGAGAAGAAAAAATGGAAGGAAACAGGTGAGAGAGGGAAAGGAAGGGGAGTGGAGGAAAAGGAAGGAGATTAGTAGAAAGAGAGGAAAATGGAAGAAAATGAAGAGAAAAGGATGAAAAGAGATGAATATATGGAACGGAATGGGAGGGAAGGAAAAGGGAGGACAATAGGGAGAGAGGAAAATAGAGAGAAGGAAGTAAAGATAATTGGAGAAAGATATGAAGACATGGGACGGAAGGAAAGGAGATAAGGGACTAAGATATGTGCAAGATAACGAAGGAGCCAGATAAGAGAAGGGAAGAAATGGGAGGGAAGGAAAAGGAAGGAAAGCGGTAGGAAGAGAGGAAAATGGAAAAGATGGAAGGGGAGAGAAAGGGGAGAGATATGAAGATATGGAATGGAAAGAGGAGAGAGGGGACGACAAGAAATGAACAGAGAGAGGAAATGCAATGAGAGGAAGACGAAGATCATTAAAGAGAGGAGGGGAAATGGAAGAGAAGGAAGAGGAGAGGATGGGGAGAGATAACAAGATATGGAAAGGAAGGAGAAAACAGAGAATATATAGAGAGAGGGAACAAGGAATGAAAGTGAGAACAGGGAAGAAAGAACAAGGAGGGAAGGGGAGGGGATGGATAGGAGAAGTAAAGTCAGGAAGGAAGTAAGGTCAGGAAGGAAGGTCAGGAAGTAAGGTAAGGAAGGAAGGAAGGTCATGAAGTAAGGTCAGGAAGGAAGTAAGGTCAGGAAGGAAGTAAGGTCAGGAAGGAAGTATGGTCAGGAAGGAAGTAAGGTCAGGAGGGAAGTAAGGTCAGGAAGGAAGTAAGGTCAGGAGGGAAGTAGGATCATAAGAGAGCTGTGGAGGTTACAAAGTGGAATGGGAATGTAGGGGAAGAAAAGGGTGAGAGAGAAGAAGAGGGAACGGAAATAGGGAAGAGAGTAAAGAAGAGAAATAGGAAAGAACAGGAAATAACAAGGAATGGAGGGGAGCGGACAAAGGAAAGAAGAGAAAGGAGAGGAAGAGGAAGGCAAGGAAGGAAAGTGGAAGGAGGAAGGAGGAGAAGAGGATGGGAAGGGGAGTTGGGACATGTGACGAGATAGAGGTAAAGGGTAAGAGGTAAATGGAAAGGGAATTGGAAGGAGGGGAAGGGAGGAGAGGAAGATTAAATAGAGAGGAAGAGAGGGGTAGAACAAGATTAAATGGAGAGCAGGGGAGGAAAAAGAGGGGAGAGGGAAAAGAGGGGAAAAGAGAAATGTGCTTCACTTTGGGGGAGAAAAGAGAAGTGTTTGGGATATGTATGAGGGGAGTAGGCGGAAGAATGGTAAAAGAGAGGGGAAAAGTTCGTGTGTGTGTGTGTGTCTGTGTGTGTGTGTGTGTGTGTGTGTGTGTGTGTGTGTGTGTGTGTGTGTGTGTGTGTGTGTGTGTGTTTTAGTGAGTAAAGTAACCCATTTTGTTCCCCGATTCCGTCTGTTCTCCCCATATCTCTGTTTGTCTGTCTGTCTGTCTGTCTGTCTGTCTGTCTGTCTGTCTGTCTGTCTCTGTCTGTCTGTCTCTCCCCCTCCTCTCTCTCTCTCTCTCTCTCTGTATCTCTCTCTCTCTCTGTATCTCTCTCTGTATCTCTCTCTGTATCTCTCTCTCTCTGTATCTCTCTCTCTCTCTCTCTCTCTCTCTCTCTCTCTCTCTCTCTCTCTCTCTCTCTCTCTCTCTCTCTCTCTCTCTCTCTCTCTCTTTTTCTCTCTCTCATTCTCTTTCTTTTTCTCTTTGTTCTATATCTGCTGTTGAGTTGCAGAGAAAGGCGTGAGGCTCTCTTGGTAAAGAAGAGAAGTAATTTAAGTAAATCGCGAATTGCGAGCGAGACGAAGTGTCTTTGTAACGTCGACCACGAGGGCAAGGAACTGCGCTCGAGGAACTTGAAGGGGTAGTCTTTCCAAAGAAGCAGGCTTTAGAACAGGTTATCTAGTAGTCGAGCAGGTCAGGCAGGACGTTGACATAGGGTGGTGTGTAGGCAGGTCTCAAGTAGGTCTTATGCAGGTCGTGAAATGAAGATATGAGAAGGTTGGGCCTGTTTTTTTTTTATTTTTTTTTAATTTTTTTTTTTTTTGCGTCCGACCTAGTTATGGACCAAAAGGTCTCCTGTCGGCATGCTCCACCTTTGTAATCCTTTGATAGGCAAGCAGGCTGGTTGGAAGGCGGGCTAGTAAGAATGCAGACATGGTAAAGAAAAGGTGAGTAGCCAAAATGGTGATTAGCTTTAAATGCCGGCAGCCTTGTGGTCTGGCAGGCAGGTGGAGTGGCAGGTTGACTGGCAGACCGGTAAGCAGGCTGGCAGAACAACACACGAGCCTCGAGGCAGGTTCATGAGGTTACAGGCTAGCTAATGGCAGACAGGCAGATAGATTCGCCGGTTGGTAGACAAACCGGCCTGTTGGCACGATGGCAGGCAGACTAGCTGTTGGCAGACTAGCCTGTTGGCAGGCAGGGCATACAGGCTGACAGGTTGTAAGGAAAGCAGACATACCATCTATGCTGCAGGCCGGAATGACAGGCTCGTATACAGGCAAAGTAATAGGTAGGTAAGCAAGTTGAATTATCGGATGGTAGAAGTCGGCAGGCCGGCAGGCTGGGTTACAGACTGGCAGGCTGGTAGGCAATCAAACGAACAGACTGGTATGCAAACAAGCAGAGGAACAGAAAGTTCAGCAGGCCGGCAGGCAGCTCAGCAGGCCGGCAGGCTGGAAGGCAATCAAACAAGCAGACTAGCATGCAAACAAGCAGAGGAACAGGCAGCTCAGCAGGCAGCTCAGCAGGCCGGCAGGCTGGTAGGTAATCAAACAAACAGACTAGTATGCAAACAAGCAGAGGAACAGGCAGCTCAGCAGGCAGCTCAGCAGGCAGGTCGATAGGCGAACAGGCGAGTTGTAATTCTCTGAACCAATACTATGTAAATGGACCCCCGCCGACACCTCCACTCTTGCCGCAATGAAAAGAGAATTAGCAAATAAATATGGACTCGGCTCTACTCGCGGCTGGGATGCTGCGTCTCGGAGAGGGCCGGGGGTGGCCGGGAGTCGGTGGCCGGGAGACGGGGGCCGGTGGCCGGTGGCCGGGAGACGGGGGAAGAAGAAGAAAGGGAAGAAGTGGCCGGGTAAGGAGTATGGCGCAGGTGAGCAAAGGGGGAGAAGGAAGAAGAGAGGCAGGTTCTGGATCGGAGGTGGAAGAGGAAGCACTGGGAAGGAAGAGAAGAGGAGGAGAGAGGTGAGAGGGTAGTGTAAGGGAAGGGAAGAGGAAAAGATGAGGGAAAGGCCGGGAAGGAAGGGAGATGAGAACGAGAGAGGAGAGTGGGGTGAGAAAGGAGACGTGAGGGAAGGAGAGGAAAGAGGGGGACGAGGGCAGGAGAGGAGAAGAGAGGGGAGGAAAGGAGAAGAGAGGAGAAGAAAGGAGAGGATATTGCATTTCGTTGTTGATAAGAAGTGCTCGAAGTAGTGGAGTTATGAGAGTCAAAGGAGAGTTTTAAGGCGAGTAGCAGAAGATGGAATTTAAGGACAAAAGTCACCCGATTCTAATTAATTTCGTCTGTTCACAGAACAACACTGCGTGACTCTGGTCCGTAGGGACGTTACTAGTGACTGCACTAAATTAATTTTCAATGCCCCCTTCCCCCCCAAGACACACACACACACACACACACACACACACACACACACACACACACACACACACACACACACACACACACACACACACACACACACACACACACACACACACACACACACACACACACACACACACACACACACACACACACACACACACACACACACACACACACACACACACACACACACACACACACACACACACACACACACACACACACACACACACACACACACACACACACACAGATGGTGGTTGAGAGGAGGAAGATAGAAAAGGGGAGATAATTCAGGGATGACTAAAGGAAAGGGAGACTAACTTGAGTGAGAGGCGAGAAGGGACAAGAAGGAATGGAAGAGGAATTGATAGAATTTAACAAATAAGAAAAGAGAGAGAGAGAAGAGGAGAGGGTTGAAAGGCAGGATAGCCAAGACTTGTATGTGCAAGAATGACGTGGTTTTGTTTCAGGTAGACAGAGCACTTTTTTTTTTTTTTTTTTTTTAACTGGGAGCGAAATGTCACTCCCACAGGCTTTGTTGGAGTCCATGCGGTGGGATAGTGTAGCTAGCCAAAGGAGCAGGCGGAGCACAGCTGAAAACGTTTCTCAGTGCCCAAACGTTTGCTTGGGCTATTGGCGCTCGAGGTGAACGTACTCTAGCCTCGCACTTGCTCAAATTACAGTCCGCTTCTTTATACCACCCATAGGTAGGAGGATTGCATGGGGAGATAACAATCGGATGGAGATGAAATAGGAAAACAAATAGGGAGAGAGAAGACAAGGACACAGATATATAGACACACACATACATACATACATACATACATACATACCATATACATACATACCTGCATACATACATACGCACATACATAGGTAGACACATGAATACATGAATAGATACATAGGTAGATGTATAGATAGATGCATAGATGGATACACACACACACACACACACACACACACACACACACACACACACACACACACACACACACACGCCCGGTGGCGGATTGGTAAGGCACTGGCCTCACAAGCCGGAGAATCGGGGTTCGATTCCCGGGCCGGGCGGAGACAAGTTGGGTTTGTCTCCTTCCACGTGTAGCCCCTGTTCACCTAGCAGCGAGTAGGTACGGGACGTCAGTCAAGGAGTTGTGACCTTGCATTCCCGGTGTGTGGAGTGTAAGTGGTCTCAGACCTACCCAGAGATCTGCTAATAATGAGCTCTGAGCTCACTGCCGTAGGGTGGTGTCTGGCTGTCTCGAAAAGAGGCTGCAGCAGATCCGAGGTGAATACACACACACACGCACACACACACACACACACACACATATATATATATATATATATATATATATATATATATGAGAGAGAGAGAGAGAGAGAGAGAGAGAGAGAGAGAGAGAGAGAGAGAGAGAGAGAGAGAGAGAAGGAGAGAACTTGGTCTACCAAAATCCCTTCACCCATCTGAGTTCTTCAGGCGATAGACAGAATAAACTCCGTAAAGTGTGCCAGGGGTTTGAGCGGGTTATCTGCCTGTAATCACGTTTATGACTATTCCGAACGACCCATTGTTCCGCCTGACCAAACGACCTCGTCCGGAGTTTAAGAAACGCTCTTTACATCTGTACACGCCCGAGCCTCGAACCGGCGAGGTACGAGTGTAATCTTTATCAAATTAAAACTGCGCGAAATAGCCGGGTTATGGATACACATACGCAATCTGGACAGTGCGTATACGGGTTAATAGACCAAGTTGCTTTATTTTTTCTCACGGTCTCACGCTCGAACGCGTGAGAGAAGATCTGTTCTATTACGTGCAATTAAGGGAGTTGTTAGAGAGCAGGTACGTAGCGCGCGAAGTAAAAAGGGAACAGTCAGGAGTAGGATGTAATCACCTCAGATCTGAATCCCACCGGTTCTTTTACACAGCTGGTGAGAGCTCCGAATAATATAGACCTTGCCTGACCTAGCATGTGACCTCTCGTAGGAGCTCCGCTTGTTCTAGACCTTGCCTGGCCTAGCATCTGACCTCTCTTAAGAGCTCCGCTTGTTGTAGACCTTGCCTGACCTAGCATATGACCTCGCGTGAGAGCTCCGCTTGTTTTAGACCTTGCCTGACCTTGCATGTGACCTCACAGGAGAGATCTACTTGTTGTAGACCTTACCTGACCTAGCATATGACTTCTCGTGAGAGCTCCGCTTGTTGAAGGCCTCGCCTGTCCTTGCATGTGACCTCTCGTGAGAGCTCCGCTGGTTGTAGACCTTGCCTGACCTATCATATGACCTCTCGTGAGAGCTCCGCTTGTTGTAGACTTTGCCTGACCTAGCATATGACCTCTCGTGAGAGCTTTGTTTATTGTAGACCTTGTCTAACCTAGCATGTGACCACTTGTGGGAGCTCCACTTGCTGTAGACCTTGCCTGACCTAGCATATGACCTCTCGTGAGAACTCCGCTTGTTGTAGACCTTGCCTGACCTAGCATGTGACCTCTCGTGAGAGCTCTACTTGTTGAAGGCCTCGTCTGACCTAGCATGTGACCTCGGGAGCTTTGACCAAAGAAAAGCCATCGAAATAAATGTCCGATATATTTCACTAATAATGTTATCATTCTTCTCTTTAAATTAATTTCATTTAGCACTCGTAAGCGACCCATTTCGTTCACAGATGCAGAACAGTCTGCAGATCCCGGAATTAAAAGAAATAAAAGAAAAAAAAAAGTTTGGTAATTTGGACTCGACGCTGTAGTTTCAGGCCGTAAACACAGAATGTTAGAGGGCATATATTTGTAAATGCGAATATTTTTTTGACAAAACGTATACAAATGCATATGTGGAAAAGGCTAAGTATTCTTAAAACAAGAAATTACACATGTACAAAAAACGTGCATTGACATTTACGTAATCATAAACACAGACATATCCAAACACATACACACACGTTTGTGTGTGTGTGCGTGTGTGCGTGTGTGTGTGTGTGTGTGTGTGTGTGTGTGTGTGTGTGTGTGTGTGTGTGTGTGTGTGTGTGTGTGTGTGTGTGTGTGTGTGTGTGTGTGTGTGTGTGTGTGTGTGTGTGTGTGTGTGTGTGTGTGTGTGTGTGTGTGTGTGTGTGTGTGTGCGTGTGTGTGTGTTTGTCATTCCTATTCCCATCCATTTCGATCATTCTTTTTTAATCCCAGCACTTTCGAGAACTTTTCTTTATTCCCAGCTTTTTGAGGGTCTTCTGTATCCAGCTCTTTCGAGCACCTGTCTTATGATAAACCTTTTCAAGCACTTTATTTACTTTTAAAATTTTCGAGTCATCCTTTTTTTCAGGTTTTTCAAAATCTCTTGAATAAAAGTCCTTCATGTATTTTTAGTTATATCCTAACTCCTTCAGGAACTTTTTCTACCTCCCAGCTCTTTCGAGAACCAGTTTTAGTAAACAGCCCTATTTCCTATATTTTCATTCTTCTATTTATCTATTTATTCGATTTCTATTATTATTTTTCTTTTCATTCATATTAGTTTCGAGAAACTTAATTGTTTTCCACCATTATTTGGAATTTTATATCCCGACCCTTTTATGAACCTGTCTTATTTCCCCACCCTTTCTAGAGCTTTACTTATTTCCCAACTCTTTTATGAACTTCACTTGTATCCCGACACTATCTTGAACCCTCCTTATTTCCCAGCAAAGTCTTGAACCTTCTCCGATTTCCGACCCATTCATTAACCTCCCTTATTTCCCGACCCGTTCATGAACCTTCCATGTTTCCCGACATTTTTTCCCGACAATATTCCGAACATTCCTTATATCCCGACTCTTTCCTGAACCATTCTTATTTCCCGACTCTTTTCCGAACCTTTCTTATATCCCGACCCGTTCCTGAACCTTCCTTATTTCCCAACCATTTCCTGAACATTCCTTATATCCCGACCCTTTCCTGAACTTTCTTTATTACCGGGCCCTTGCATGAACCTTCTTTATTTCCCGACTCATGTTTGAACCTTGTTATTTCCCAACCCTTTCTTGAACCCTCCTCGTTAACTCCCTTCCCTGGGTCCTGGTCTATATCGTGGCGCATAGCTATCACCTCATTTCTCAGGTGGATTCTGCAAGTTTCATCTTCCCCACCCCCCTCGCAAGGCTCATTTCCACTCCCTTGACCTGCGAGATATGAACATGACTCAACGCCACGGTACGCTGAGATGAAGCCTGTTTCTGGGCTAGAGTAGTTGTCATTCTTAAGGCTTCTTCTCTCCTTTTACTTGATTCATTTACCTTTTAATTCAATTTGATTAACAAATTTTATCAAACATTTATTTGTGTCAGCGCTTGTCTTGTATAATCTCAAACGTGACGAAACTATTTTGTTTCGTAATTTCTTGAACATTTTTTTTATATTTTTTTTAACCCTTTTCCTTAAAGGACATAATTTCAATGTCCTCGTTATGCTTTAGTAAGCTAAAACTTGACCATTTTACAAGTTGTTTGTGCTTGTCCGATCGACTAAAAGAAAATCTGGTGGGTATAGAATTGTCATTGAATATATTTTTATTTCTTACTACCATCGCGAGTTTCCATAACCATAAAGCCCCAGGATCGATTATCAGAGGATAATGATGGCTCCTAACCTCCTCCTGGCGTAATCCCATCACAAAACAACCCCTATGTCCTCATTCAGACATCACTGCAACATCAAATCGCACATTTCTCTCCCACCTAATCCTTCGTCACCATAAACGAACCGAATCTGTACAACATCATTTGATGAGAAGACCCAAAGAGGATGGAATCGAGTACCAATCTTTGCTTCGACAGGAGAGCTCGTTCCTCAAATAACCCGGAATCCAACACAGACACGGAAAACTCACTGAGCTCAAGCTCCAGCCTGATATTAAAAACTCCCCGAGAGTTTATAAGTAGGCCACAGCACCAGCTTATCTTCGTCGAAAGACTGTTTGTTATGGTTACTTCTTGCACTGACCCTAGGTGCTAGTATATGTATATATATATATATATATATATATATATATATATATATATATATATATATTTGTGTAGCCAGGGAGTGTATTGTCTAGTAAAAAGACGAGGTTGTAGGCTCTAGAGGTTTCATTGTTGATTATTTTATTACGTGTAGCTTCGATACAACGTACAATCTTTTTGTCTTCAAATTTGACGTATCTTAGTAGTTGTCCTATTGTGGCCGACGTTTCGGAACTTCCTGGTTCCATCTTCTGGGCGATCTGATGTGCAGTGTCTGTGGATGTCGTATTTATTCATGGAGTTGGGATCATAAGGCTTCTTGCAGGAAGAGGTCTCCTCTGATTGGTTGCCTAGGAGACCAATAGGGGAGCCGGGTCCCAACTCCATGAATAAATACGACATCCACAGACACTGCACATCAGATCGCCCAGAAGATGGAACCAGGAAGTTCCGAAACGTCGGCCACAATAGGACAACTACTAAGATACGTCAAATTTGAAGACAAAAAGATTGTACGTTGTATCGAAGCTACACGTAATAAAATAATCAACAATGAATCCTCTTTAGCCTTCAACCTCGTATGTTTACAAGAGAATATATATATATATATTCACACACACACTGGTTCTGACCCAGAGCAGTAGGCGAGATGTAGGGATAACCCATCATCCAGGAGGTGCCAAGATAAAAGGGAGGGAAGAGGGTGGAGGGGAGGGGAGTTTGATAGGGATGGAATGAATGGTAGTGGTTTCTATGCCTTTGCATTTTGGCTACCTCCTTATAAGGAAAAAAAATCCATTAGTATATGTATGTATATATATATACATATATATATACACATATATATATACATATATATATATATATATAAAACACACTCGTGGCGCAGTGGTAGTGACTGGATGCCCCTACGGCAGTTCGGGTTCAGGACTGAAATAATTTCAGTATCGCCGCGCTGTGAGTCATTATTCTAACACTCGTGGGCGGGGAGTTGTGTGTATGTGTGCGTGTAAGGTCACAGCATTACCCATAGATCGGTCATATATGAAACACACACACACACACACACACACACACACACACACACACACACACACACACACACACACACACACACACACACACACACACACACACACACACACACACACACACACACACACACACACACACGCTTATGCACACCCATATACAAACAAGTACATCCTCACGGATGCTCTTGCTCTTAAAAAATGCTGAAAAAGAAATAATTTAATTTCATCGAGGTAGAGAATGGGAAGATGTACCGCAGGGAATAGCTGCCATAAATAGAGAGAGAGAGAGGGAGAGAGAGAGAGAGAGAGAGAGAGAGAGAGAGAGAGAGAGAGAGAGAGAGAGGGAGAGAAAGAGAGAGGAAGTCTTATTCTGGTAAGCCTAATTTTAAAAGAGAACAAAGGTTTACTTCATATTATTAAAAAGAACTAATCTATGGTTCATTGGGGCCGCTAGTTCTCTTGCTCAGCTAAGCTCGCAAGGAAGCATTATTGAATTAGTAAACATTAATATTGTTTTTTATTATTGTTATTATTATTATCATTATCAATATTATTATTATTATTATTACTATTATTATCATTATTATTATTGTTATTGTTATTGTTATTATTGTTATTATTATCATTATTATCATTATCATTTTTATCAATATCATCATTATCATTATTATCATTATTATCATCATGATCATTAATATTATTATATTTTTCTAACATTGTTTAATGGTATTTTTGTTTCTTTTACATTTAGTACAGTGAAGTAATGCATAGTTTAAACTTTAAGTAGTTTTTGTTTTTATCGTAGTGGAGAATT
>NC_134790.1:3481236-3486236 GCF_046742065.1 Oratosquilla oratoria
AAGAAAAATATGTATACATTTTTAACAAATAAACATAATGTTCCACAAAATTGAACTGGAATAGATGATTGAGTAGAAGACACTCAAAATAGACATGTTACTAGGGTTGGGATAGAGTGGAAAGGAAGAATTTGAGTGGAGTGGACACTGGAAATTGACCTTCAATTCCATTCCCTGATAGTTGGTCAACTGTGGAATTCGAATCATTCTTATGTTATATATATATTTATATATATATATATATATATATATATATATATATATATATATATATTTATATATATACACATACTGTCTAGCGGTCTTCCCTAAAGTAAAAAAAAATAAACGAATAAAACAGGAATAAAACGAAAACAACAGATAAATGAAGGAATTAAAAAATGGTGGTTATTAAAATGCAATTATCGTATTAGTCGGTAACATGTCAGTTGGGGGGGCAGGCTCTCACAGCCTAAATAAAATCACCAGACGGCATTAAGAATAATCCATAAATGACCCAAATTACGGTCACCGTCTCAAGAAAATTTTCAATGTGCATGATCCACCAAGCTGATTCCATCTTCAACCCCCCTCCATCAATCTCTCCTCCCATTTTCTGTTCAGCCACCCCCTCCCCTCCCGTTTTCTGTTCTGTAACCCATAATTCCCACTTCATATCCATTTCGTCTCGGCCGGGTTGCTCTCACGCAATTCTACAATCTCAAATGTACTAAGAAACCAGCCACGCTGGTGTGTTTGCTTTATGGCTGTTTCAATCATCATCATTGACTTCGCCTTCGTTGAAATTCGTTTCAATCAGTGGCGACGGCGACAGCCTCGGGTACGTTTTGTTTATGTTGCAGAATAACGTCTCGTGATTTGTTGACTGAGCTTTTGTGTCACTCTTTCTAGGCCCGGTAGCGTGCGGCCTCTTTGGGACGATCTCTCTCTCTCTTTCTCTCTTTCTCTCGCTCTTGCATTCGCTCTCTTTCTTGCTCTCTTTCTTGCTCTCTCTCTCTCTCTCTCTCTCTCTCTCTCTCTCTCTCTCTCTCTCTCTCTCTCTCTCTCTCTCTCTCTCTCTCTCTCTGCGCTCTCTCTCTCTCTCTCTCTCTCCCCTCTCTCTCTGTCTCTCTCTCTCTCTCTTGCGCTCTCTCTCACTCTCTCTCTCTCTCTCTCTCTCTCTCTCTTTCTTATTCTCTCTCTCTCTCTCTCTCTCTCTCTCTCTCTCTCTCTCTCTCTCTCTCTCTCTCTCTCTCTCTCTCTCTCTCTCTCTCTCTCTCTCTCTCTCTCTCTCTCTCTCTCTCTCTCTCTCTCCATTTTATTCTATTATGATGGGGAAAGTTTCTGCTTGCCAAAGCCTCAGATTCTTCTCATCTCCTTTTTCTTCTTTCCTTTTTTCTTTTCTTCCTTCCTTCCTTCCTTCCTTCCTTCCTTCCTTTCTTCCTTGTGTTGGCAGCAAACGTTAGCAAAATGAAATAGAAAAGAATAAAATGGAATAACAGAAAATTGAAATGAAATAAGAAAAAATTAAAATAATAATTTAGAAAAATGAAAATAAAATACGTGAAAATTAAGTTAAACGTGAAATATCTTTTATTGATTATATTGAAAAATAATAAAATAAAATCCTTCCACGTCAATTTCGTCTTCATGATTATCACAAGATATCTTCGTCCAGCTGTGACAATGCCCACTGGTTGCAGAAGCTCTATGCAGTTTACGATCTATTGCTGCAGAATAATCGGAATATCCATATCATGAAGTTTTATGAAGAACATGAAGAACGTTTTGCTACATCGTCAAGACATTTCTCCGAAGTAAATTCCACAATACGATCTGGAGTTGTAATGTATTTAGATATATTGATTAAAAAAGAATTGCGAACATAAAAGTATGCATTGATAAACACCTGTTTAGTTACCTAAGGGGTTTAAATGTATATGAGTGTTTAACTTATCATGGTGAAATAGGCCGCAACTAGAAAAAAAGCTAGTAACTAACCCTTATAGCTTTATCTCCTGCTATCGAGTTTAACAAAAGCATCTTGAGCTGGACAGAAAAGTCCCTGAGGAATATCATGATGATGATATGGTTTAACGTCACAAGGGCTTTGTAGCGTGGAATTTAATGAACCATGCCCTTGGTTCAACTTCGCTGGTGGCAGGATTCGAACCGCCATCCCAAATAACGACGCCCTAACCCGCTCAGCCAGCGAGCTTCTGTCATAATGACAACAGAACATTAAATAACCGCGCAAGAGTGACACGACGCCAACAGGGTAGTTTGTCTTCTTACATACCAATATGAGCGGCATCATAGCGACCAAGTTACTTAAAAACGATGGAGGAAAAATCCTCTTCTATTCGATTAAAACTTTGTGATGACCCTGTCCCTCGTTGCTTCGTCATAGGCACTGATCAAGTTGATTGGTTTAATCATTTTTTTCTTGCAACTCGTTCGGGAGAAGAAATTATGATATATTACCACACAGGACTAGTATACATCAACACTAAACACGTCCATTGCGTCCTTCAATCCAGTGTGGAGTCAGACAAGATTGCCAACTTTTTTTGCTCTGATTGGAATCCAGAAAGCCGGCTGTTACAAAGGATTACAAAGGCGGAGCATGCCAACAGGAGACCTTTTGGTCCATATCTAGGTCGGATGCGAGAAAAAAAATACTACTAATAATAAACGAATAAATAGAAACTATGATAATGTAAATAACAAATAAAATACATAAATACATAGGTATAGTTAAATAATAAACAAACAGGTAAATAGTAAATAATAATAAATTGACATATAACAAAAAATTAATGAGAATCAAACAGACAAATGATAAGAAAACAAAAATAATAAAAGATAAATGATAATCATTACAGCATCTTGCTTAGGTGTCTAAGCATCTTGCTTAGGTGTTCTTAATGGGGAAGGAAAACGCGTTCCTTAGTTACAAGAATAAGGTCAAGGAACTCCTACAGAAAAGAATTTTCCTAAACAAGGGCACACCTTTGTCCTCAGGTAAGGATAAAAGAAAACGTGAGCTGATGGGGTTGTCGAACAAGTACTAATGTGCGTGGTTGACAGAACAAGTCAAAGAGTGATAAGCCTAAGACAACGATATTTTTTATTAGAATTGTTTTTTAGTAATGTTGGGGGAGAAACAGGATGCAACTTTCATGTAGTTTAAGTTTGAAGGATTAAAAGGAACAAGTGTGACGGAAGATGAAAGGGACGAGAATGTCATCTCTTCACGAATGGTGGCGTATAAGGTAAATATAAATTAAAAAAATAGATAAATATGATAAGTAAAAATGGAAGCTCATGAACATTAACAAATATATAGTTCCTGTTCTGTTGTAACGTATTATGAAATATAAAATAATCACTCTAGTTCCTGTTCTGTTGTAGCATATACAACAATAACAAGGTTGTAGGAATAGGGCAACTACGGCTACACCACATCATGAGTTCTATCCCCGTAGCCTGATTGGGCGTAAAGGATGTTCACCACTGAAGTTTCCACCGGAGACAAGTCTTTTGCATCCCACTTTGGTCAATTACGAGTCAACCAAGGCCCCACTGTGGGTTGGTGACGTCATCAGAGGCCTGCTGGTCTCACAGTCACTTAATTGCGGGTTCGAATCCCGCACTCCTCTCTGATTCCCAGCGGTGACTGTTACCTGCCCCAGCAGACCAAGCGCATAAGGCAAAGGTGACGGCTTCGGCCGTAGCTACTTAGCGCCTCTTGGCGTAGGCTCTTCATCTTGTGTAGATCGCTTCTCAAGAGCCCATTCACGATGTTGTTAAACTCGATGGATTTCTTCTTGCTGTCGTTAGACGATTTCTGTTCATCCCGGGAAACCACGGGCCCTCTGCGCTGATTGAGATCTATTCACTGGAGTAATTGACGCAGGATTTTTATTCCCTCAGCTGCCAAGCATTTTTATTCAGTTTAAAGAGAGCATTTCAGGCTCTGCAGAGGGTATTAAAGCATGTACCGATGAAGGTACATTTTTTTTTTTTTTTTTTTTTTTTGCAGGGGCTTTCCTGCTCGCGTGTGTATATTAAAATGTTTCTTAGTTTTAATTTTGGAATCAAATGATGATAAATTTATTTCTATTTTCTCTCGATTGGCGGGCCGGTCTGACCATGCACCGTTTTGCAGAAATTGTGAAAATTTCAGAGATGATCATTTCCGCTGACAATGAAATGTGAGCTTATGTCAACCTAATGCAGTCATTTCGAGTTTAAGCCTCAGGGAAGGTGATTGAGAATTACGGCGGATAATGTTCATACCATCGGTTGAACACAGAGGAAATGTAATCGGATCGATGGTCATTATGTCTCTGTCGAGTCCGCTTGCAAATAAAAAAGGTTATATATGCATGTATGTGTGTATGTAGGTAGGTATATACATATGTGCGTATGTGCGTAGGTATGTATATATATACATGTATGTATGTATGTATGTATATGTATGTATGTGTGTGGGCATGCATGTATGTGCGTATATGTATGTATGTAGGTTTGTATATATGTACTTATAAGCATGTTTTATATACATATAGATATACATACGAGTGTGTGTGTGTGTGCGTGTGTGCGTGTGTGTGTGTGTGTGTGTGTGTGTGTGTGTGTGTATGTGTGTGTGTGCGTGCGTGTGTGTGTTTGCGCGCGCGCGTGTGCTATACCCTAATTGTAATAACGAATGAAGGAACTCACTTTCCAGCTTAGTGGTTTTATCAAACAATCTTGATTTTTTTTTTTCAAACATATAACATATAGTTCACGTACAGCAGGAAAATATTAGATTAATATTTTACTGCCTGTGGATACCCATAGATGAATAAAATAAATTCACGGCAACTAAGATAAGAAAAAAAAAGACGAGAGAAGAAGCAAATAGATGTATTGATTTTCAGAACAAAACTGTTACAAAATCATTTGGGTTTGCGGTACAGCAGAGCATGAGGGCGAACCTAGACACACCTCAGTGCTTAAAGTATAGTTGTAGT
>NC_134790.1:3503736-3508736 GCF_046742065.1 Oratosquilla oratoria
GTGTGTGTGTGTGTGTGTGTGTGTGTGTGTGTGTGTGTGTGTGTGTGTGTGTGTGTGTGTGTGCGCGTGTAAGGTCACAGCATTACCCATAGATCAGTCATACATGAGCTCTGAGCTCTCTTCTAGGAGAGAAATAGCTGCTGATCACGAATCCAACACGTGATTCGAGACCATGGTGAATCACACATCCATATTCATACTTTTTATGGTTCAACGCCACAAACTCCCCCTTATCAGGAGGCTAGGGCAGTGCCTCTCACAGAGGACTTTGTAGCGTGAAATTTAATAAACCATGCGCTTGGTTCAACTTCGCCGGTGGCAGGGGTCAAACCGTCATCCCCTTGACGCCTTAACCCGCTTGGCCAGTGAGTTTCCATATCAATACATACATTATATTTCTATTGGAAAAAGACGAGATTCGAGAAGAGTTTCTCCAACATGAGGCAGTTAGAGCATCACCAGTTATCTTTATGACAACTTCATAACTGGAGACTGTGGCGAGGCTTGGTGAAGGTTGTATTGAGTCTTACAGGCTCGAGAACCACAGGAGTGAAAGTGAAGTGGCATTTTCGTAAACACCTGTGGATCACTTGCAAGAGAGAGAAATACACGTGAAATGAATGGTCCTGTCTATCAGTGCATATTATGTGCGTAGCTACACACATGTCAAATAACAATATCATATCAATGCAAAACCATTGACAAATATATTTGCTAATTGTAATACATCACTGGGGCAGGTCTGCAGCAAGCAAGATGGATTTTTCTATTAATATAAGGGAGTTTCGTTTACCCAAGGATGTAGTAGGGACTGGTACCTGGGGTGACAGGGAAAAACTCACCTAACTAAAGCACTTCATTGAGATAATTTATACAGTGCGCTGTATCTCATGAAATGTCGATTTCTTCATGTAGAATCGAGCTTAGACCCTCGAAATTTTGCTTCTGGTTACTCAGGCTAACATATTCAGAATATTTACAGTTTTGATCGATTTCCTGTAGACAAAGGCGCACGTTCGTGTTCTACAGCTAAAACATGCAACTAAGCTAGTCCATCTAACCCAAGTCTTGGTAATCCTCCATAACTCAAACACCTTAATCCTGTAAAGGCCCATCTAGACGATTGAGGACAGCTCTACTGGTATTGCCCGCAAACGAGCAAAGTCCACAGGTACAACTGTAGTGTTGTCCATACGATACCGAGCTGGCCCAGTCAAACCCGGGCAGAGCCTAAGGCCTGAGCGTGTGGTCGTTCAGGCAAGACCTGCAGACTGTGTGCAGTACGTTAACTATTAGTTTAGTGAACGATAAAGTCCTATTAAAAGTAGAATATGAGATCTCGACCACTGACCCGTAGCGTGAGCAGAGACAGACATATCTGTCAAACACTAAAGTAAACAATGATAACCTCTGCCCCTTGTCTTCGTAGGAAGCCTCGTGTGTCTGGCAGTGATGTCATAACACCGTCCACGGGCAGTGCCCGGTGCTTTCGAAAAACAACCAACACAGTCACTTTGCCCTTGTTTTAGCGGGCACAAGTGGTAAACCTGTCAACCTCTTCAACACGAGTTAAATTATCGCGCGCAGCATCAGCTGCCTGATGTACGATGATTCGATGATGGATCACAATACTTACTTTGTAAAATATAAAATTACAGCTGTTTTACTCGATCTCTTTCACTCTGAATATTAATAACCACAGAAAAAATTATCAAACCAGTTCACAGAATATGTGGTGTCATACGGCTACAACTACAAAATAAATATTATCTAGACGCCGATGCATGCATGCGCCTCACGACGCCTACTTGGGCTTCATCGTATGTAAGGGGTTAATGAGCAAACTGCTCGCTTGTGTACGTGTGGAATGGTCGATCGTCGGGACGGACCTAAAGGGATATCGATCAGCTAGAACCTCCTTCAAATTGGGGTTCCATCTTCTGCTATGTTGAAAGGATTATGTAATGTGAGACACAAAAACCCATTTACATAGTCACTGTATTGAAAACATTAATTCTGGTGATGATAACATTGATATTGACAATGATAACAGTAATGATAATAATGATTATAATGATAGTAATAATGATGATAATGATAATAATAATTGATAATAATAATAATTAATAATAATAATAATAATAATAATGATAATAATAATTATTAATTATTATTATTATTATCATTATCAATATCATAATATTATTATTATTGTTATTATTATTATAGTAATGATTGTAAAAAAATTTAATAGCAAAACAACAACAACAACAGCTAATTAGTAGTACTGATACTAATAAAGATAATTCATCATCATCACCACCATCACCACCATCACCATCACCATTACCACCATCACCACCATCACCACCACAACCACCAGGATGTTTTTTTTTTATGTTGAACCACAAATTAATTTTTTCAACAGTTGAATAGTTTGTTTTCCTGAGCTGGATTAAATCGTGTGACCAGACTCATAATCAATGAATGAAAGGAAAAAAATAAATTGAAAAGTGGATTAAAATATTTTCGGTGTACTTGGTTCCAGTTTTATGAATAGAATCTCTTGGTGGGATGCAGAAGCCATTTACAAATTGTGAATATCAGTGAGGAAATTAATGAGAGAAGGATTCGGACTGATATGTGAAAGATGGCCATAGATTCCCCATTTGATTTCCAAAGCATTTTCCACTTAGTTTCATATGTCTCCGACACTCAGCCTGTTATGACACAAAAAAATCACAAAGTAAAATGATTGACAGTACTTTTATTGGGAGGTCATTGTTTCGTAAATTTGACCTTTTTTGGGTCGGCCACAGCTCAGCGAGGAAACGCTATTAATTTTGCTTATTTCCGGATTAACTAATAGACAATTTAATTTTGTCAATTTGACGTCAACCGTTGTTATTGTTCCACAACAAATTAATGATTGGGTCACAATGGGAAGGCCAAGTCCAGTGTGAATATAGAGAATTCTGTATTTGGATTTTTAGCTCATGGATTCACTCGATTACATAAAATCACTTGGCGGCATCCAACATATATATACCCTAATTTTTTCTAATATTAATTTAAATTTGTGTGTATTTTTTTTATCATAATCAGACTAAGTCTAGTTATTAGTCTTCTTGAGATAGAACTATCTATATACCAAATGGAGTTTCTCCCTTATATTGTAGGTAACTAGACAAGGAATGCTCATACCTTTCACCTATCTCATTTTCATTCAGTACTCATTTGTTTTCACTTTTATCTTGTTTCCTTGACATGAAAAACTATCACTTCCCCCCGCCCACTGCCTAGGTCAGAAGCATTTCAACAAGACGCAACACCTCCACAATAGGGTCAGAGAGCAAAAGCTGGTTTACCCCCACCGATTCATTACCTGGAGACTCGCCTTCACGGCCCATAACCCTCACACTTACCTCCTGTACCACCCAATCTATGTACACATTGAACAAACATGATGGCATTACACAGCCATGGCGCAGCCTCACTTTAATCTCAAAACACTCACTTTCTCCATTTCCAACCCTAATACAAGCTGTGCTACCCATGTAAAAGCTTTTATCTGACCTTAACAACTTTCCTCATATTCCATAGATCTGTAACACTTCCCACAATGAGTTTCTGTTGATTCTGTCATACGCTTTCTCCTAAACACTTTGTACATACTGCCTCACTAAAAAAAAAGAAAAAAAAAAGAATCGCTTTCTCTACTTTTGCATGACCCATACTCTTCTCTCCTAGTAATTCCCACTGCACTCCACTTAATACTTTCAGTCAACATCCTATATTCATTTCCAACAACACTCAACAAACTGATTCATCTAAAACTACTATATTCATATGTACCCCACTTTTCCTTTGTAAATAGGATCTATACAAGCATTCCTCCAATCTTCCGGTACATTTCCCTCCCTTCGGTACACATTAAACAACCACACTATCCAGTCACTATAGACACATGGCTTTGTTCCCCAGGCCGTGAAACCGCAAAGAAGCCTTATGGTGGCATAGCAATGAAAAAATAGAGATCAGACTGCGTGTTGAGTCGTTGGGTAGTTGCTGCGATTCACGTCGAGAATATCACGATTGTAAGGCCACAACGCTATGTTTGTGCTATAACCCTGCAACCACTACAATTTTAACCATTTATTATTCTGTTTGTATGTTTATTTCTATTCAGGTTATCATTAAACGAGTTCACGCATTTGCGTGGCATCCCTTTGATGAAGAAGCTATTTCTAGTTCTGTTCTCTTCACCATTCGCTACCAAGAGCACAGACTTGTAGCCTTAGAGCTTCGGCAGGCGTCCCTGTCCAAGAATAAAATCGATCTCATGGTTCCGCGTGGGATGGCTGAGCAGTGTATGCAGCCACCTACGTGCTTACTTCCAAGGGCTTTCGTGAAGGTTACCTCCGTTGTTGGCCTCACTTGCGGGTAGTAAAAGGGAACAAAATGGGGGTTTCTCTCCACCTAGGGTTAGACACATCTCAATTAAACCCTCCTTTATAGATAAAGTCAGATGGATACTTTCTGGAGTGAAGGGGTTAACCTACTCTAAATGCTTATCAGTAATTTCTTACCACAAAAAGAGATGCAGGATGATGCTGTACATGTAACCATAGTATCAAAATATAAATTATATACTACATAAAATATCTTATTTGTTTTAGTGCGTGCGCACGTGTGTTTGTAAAACACGCATTTAGTATGCTTTATTGGCTAACGCTATTTGATTCTATTCAGATTAGAAGACACCTCCTCACACCACCACCACCATCATATGTTCAAGAGTTCATCAGGTAATCTAAGGCTTCTTCGCCGACTCTTTCCATTTGTAAAGTTTGCCATCCTTTTTTTTTTTTCTTTCTTTTCTTGGTTCTTCCCGAAATTTCGATTACGGTTTCCTTTCCTAATGACAGTCTTCAAGTAATTCAAGAGCTTCCCTTCGAGAAGCTTCCATACAAGAACAAAAACTCGTTTCTTTTCGAAAA
>NC_134790.1:3513736-3521236 GCF_046742065.1 Oratosquilla oratoria
AAGGGGGGAGGAGGAGGAGGAGGAGATGAGGAAGAGTGTGGTGGAGGAGATAGAGGTAGAGGAAGGGAGGAGGAGGAGGAGGAGAAGGAGGAGCTGAGGAAGAGTGTGGTGGAGGAGCTGAGGAAGAGTATGGTGGAGGATATGGAGGTAGAGGAAGGGGGGAGGAGGAGGAGGAGGAGGAGGAGAAGGAGCTGAGGAAGAGTGTGGTGGAGGAGATGGAGGTAGAGGAAGGGAGGAGGAGGAGGAGGAGGAGGAGGAGGAGGAGGAGGAGGAGGAGGAGGAGGAGGAAGTGGAGGAAGAGTGTGAAGGAGGAGATGGAGGAAGGGGAGGAGCAGGAGGAAGTGAAGGAAGAGGAGGAAGAAGGAAGAGGAAGGAGGAGGAGGGAGGGAGGAGGAAGGGAGGAGGAGGAGGAGGAGGAGGAGGAGGGAAAGTGGAGGAGGAAGGTAGAGGAGGGAGGAGGAGGAGGAGGAGGAGGAGGAGGAGGAGGAGGAGGAGAATGATCTGGAGGAAGTTTTGACTGCAAAGGGAGATGAAGAAGTAGATAAGGAGTGTTTGAAGAAAATCCGAACTGGGAAGAAGGAAGAAAAGATCAAAAGAAAATATGATGAAGGGAGTCTGGGATCGTGTGAGCATTTGGAGTGAAAATGTAGGAAAGGATTGAGTAAAAAGAAGAGGAAGGAGAGGAGGAAGAGGAGGAGGAGGTGGGGGAAAGGAGGATAAAGAGGAGCAGCCGTTTGAAGAATGAAAAGAGAAGCAGAGAAGACGAAGAGGCAGGAGAAGAGGAGGAGGCAGGAGAAGAGGAGGAGGGAGGAGAAGAGGAGGAGGCAGGAGAAGAGAAAAGGAAAGAGTAGGCGATAATAGAGGAGGAAGAGGAGGAGGAAGTGAAGATGGAGAAGGAAGAGGAGGTTGAGGTAAAAAGAAAGAGAAAAAGATGGCGATAATGGAGGAGGAGCAGGAGGAAGAGGAGGAAGAATGTGAGGATGGAAAAGGAAGAGGAGAAGAGAAAGAGAAAAAGAAGGCTATAATGGAGGAGGAGTAGGAGGAGGAAAGTGAAGAGGGAAGAGGAGGTGGAGGAGAAGATAGAAATAGAGAGAAGATGAGGAGGAAGAGAGGAAGAGGAGGAGAAGGAGAAAGAGGAGGAAGAAAGTGAAGAAGGAAGAGGAGGTGGACGCTGATGATGCCACTGCAAGGTGGACGGTGGAAATGTGAAAGTTGAGCCAGCTGACTGAAGAAACATTTGTTGAAAGGGACTTCAGGCTCGAACTGACAGAAGTGAGACAGGAGCAAGAAAGGGGGAATTGGGAGAACCAGGGAGGAAAGATGGAGGCACTAGAGAAGAGATAAGTAGGGCACGGGAGGGTGTGGGAGGGGTGGGAGGAGGTGGGACTTAAGTAGGTATATATGCAGTGTGCCCTCATGTATCTACTTGCCGCACACTGAGAACATTTATTCCCCGGCCTAACTTGCAAGTGTACAAAATGTTAATGTGCCGTTGCTTGAGCGGAGCTTATAGATATAAACACCATATCAGGACGTTTTGCTTGTTACAGATATTTCAAAAACCCGAGTAACAAGCGAAATAAACTAATAAAGACTCACTCTTCACATTGTGTTTATTTCGATAGACTCTAACATTAACGCCTCAATCAGAGAACAAAGATCACCCACTAATTAACTAAAACTGTCTGTTGTTAGCCAGAATGTTATGTTTCTAAAGAGTCGAGCGTTAGATAGAACGGATTCTGTAAAGGGAGAAATGACCATCCGACCTAGTTATGGACCAAAAGGTCTCCTGTCGGCATGCTCCTCCTTTGTAATCCTTTGTAAAAATGATGAAATAAGACCCATTTTCAATCCCTGAACACGCAAAGGTCCTCTCAAAGCTGAATAGACCCTTCTGGTGTTAACCATGATATACATGTGGATTATGGGAAGAATATCCAAATCGAGGTGATATTGAAGAGATGTTTTACTGACTCCTGAAAGATTAGAATTTGCGTGTATGAAATAATAATAATAATAATAATAATAATAATAATAATATAACAATAATAATAATAATATAACAATAATAATAACAATAATAATAATAAAAATAATAATAATAATTTTCACACAACAGCTACGAAACCTGCATTTCCATCATTCCTATATATCCCGGGTCAGTTTTGGGTGTCCGCAGTTGGGTCTAAAACGTGGAAGAAGACTCTACGGGTACAAATGTCCCCCCAGAGAGACACATTTGAGAGACATATTCGATGACCGTGCGGGCGACATTATCCACCGCGTTGTTGGATCGACTGAGCCCGCGGCGAATAGTAAACAGAAGGAACTGGATCCAAGGCTTCTCTCCCTTAGCCTAGTAGTAAACAGAAGGAACTAGATCCATGCTGTGTGGGGAGGACTTCCTCCTTCAACCTCGTTTCAGCCTCTTAAACTAAATCGCGCCAGTTCATGTCCCTATTCCCAGTCTTTGGTCGAACCTTTAAAGGGTGTTGAACTGAATAAGATTACATGAAGCTTGTTTGGACGGATGCAGTACAATTAGGTTTACTGGGATTTTCATCACCTGTTTAGAAAGTGGGAGTAGGTTCTTCACCTGAATAAAGTCGTCTGTTACGAGACGAAATATGCATTCAGAACTTGTGAGTGAGAGGGATGCACTAATGTTAGAATTAAGGAACTTTGCGGATTGTGTAGTGAATATGTTAGACGCCGCTTTACGTCAAGGCCACTGATTAGATGCATTCCGGGTATGTCTAGACTTAGAAGTGGTTGTATTCTGGCTATGTCTACACTTAGAAGTGGTTGTATTCTGGCTATGTATAGATTTAGAAGTGGTATGGTAGTTGATGTATTTTTTCAGGACCAGCTCTGCAACCTTTTTCATTATTATTTATTCATTTATTTATGTTATACTTATCCTTTCATATCATTCATTTATTCATATTATGCATTTACTTGTTTATTTTCATTTGTTAACCTATCTATTTATCTATTTATTTATTCATCTATTTCTTTCATTATTTGTTAATTTGCTTATTTATTCATCGATTTATTTATTTATTTATATATTCTCTATCTATTTATTTATTCATTCATTTGTTTATTTATTTATTTATCTATTTATTTATTCATTTATTCATTTATTCATTTATTCATTAATTTATTTATTTATTTATTTATTTATTTATTTATTTATTTATTTATTTATTTATTTACTTACTTACTTATTTACATCACGGCAACAATTTTGATTATCTCAGCTCACCACAGTTTACATCTGTGATTGTTGCCACTTGTCCATGCTGACCAATTACATCGGGCCAGTGCTAAGTGTTTCTTGGTACAAAGTCATCATCAAGGAAGGGTCAACGCCAAGAGGCACTTAGCTGCAAACTAAGTCACCATTGCTGTGTGTCAGCCAGCACAAGAGTCAGTCACACAGTGTCTTGTAGGTTTCTTCTGAGTGACGGCAGGTAATTATATTATTATTTCTATTTAATATTATGGAATACTCTGCAACCTGTCTTCAATAAACAACTTTTTTTTGTGACTAGAATACTTTTTCTGGCTGCCGTCGGTTGATTCTATTCCGACCCAGGAATCCACGTCGGCATCGCCAGAGGATAAGATGTGAAATATTCCAAGAGAAGAAGGTTCGAATGCCAACAAACGTCATTCTGATTCATTCGATCGGGCGCCTGGCGTCGGAATACGACGAAAAGCTCCGACCTTGGGTGGTCGGCCTGTGTGTGTGTGTGCATATGTGTGTGTGTGTGTGTGTGTGTGTGTGTGTGTGTGTGTGTGTGTGTGTGTGTGTGTGTGTGTGTGTGTGTGTGTGTGTGTGTGTGTGTGTGTGTGTGTGTGTGTGTGTGTGTGTGTGTGTGTGTGTGTATGCGTTTGGTTAGGGGGATTAGGATCCGAATGAAATCGCCTGTGGTGAAGGATGTAACAACTGCAATTACTCTCTAACCGAATAGAATCACCTACGGCAGCCAAGATAAATCTACTTACCGAATAATGCGTAGTGTTAACTGAGGCTCACTTCATCGTCTCCTTATGTTTAACAACCGTTTTGAGGTACATTTTACTCTTTTGTTTAACTGAGGGCCTTGGGTGGTCGGCCTGCGTGTGTGTGCATATGTGTGTGTGTGTGTGTGTGTGTGTGTGTGTGTGTGTGTGTGTGTGTGTGTGTGTGTGTGTGTGTGTGTGTGTGTGTGTGTGTGTGTGTGTGTGTGTGTGTGTGTGTGTGTGTGTGTGTGTGTGTGTGTCTGTCTGTCGACCGAGACTCCTGTTTTGAACAGATTCCGTCACGCAGCTGAATAGAATCTTGTATTAACCATAATAAAGATCTACGTTCCGTGTCGCTGCACCAAAGTGTAAACTCCCTCGCTACCCAAGGGAGGCGAATAAAATCATCTGACGTCAAAGAGTGTAGAAGCGAAAGTGCCAGACTCTACGGAAGGAATTATAGGACTCTCACGCCCTTTTGGGGTCCCATGGGGACGAACAAGATAGCCAGGAATTTATCAGAATACAAGGAAAGGACCATTTGGTACCAAAGGAGTTATTTAAAATAGGTAAGGAGCCTACGCCAGGAGGCGCTGAATAGCTAAGATCATAAGAACCTAAGAATGAACATAAGAATGAAGAAGACTGCAAGAGACCATCAGGCCTACACTAGGCAGCTCCATATCCATCACCACCTGTCATCCCCATCCATAAAGTTGTCTAATCGTTTCTTAAAACAGCTGGGGTCAAAGATGTCACCTTTGCCTTATGCGCTAGGACTGTTGGAGCAGGTAAAAGTTGTTACTGGGTATTGGTGAGGAGTGCAGGATTCGAGCCCACAACTATAGTCAAAATTGGCTATGAATACTTTATTGCTGAAATGGTACCATAATGATAAGGAAAAAGCCAGGACTGAGGCTAGAAGGGAGAATAAAGTATTGTTCAGTGTACAAAGGGTCAAAGAAACAAAAACGAGAACGGATATTCTTTGAAGGATATTTCTACATAGACCCAAAGTAGATGTTGGCCCTATGGAACTGACAATGGAAAACGTGTTGAACAGGGGAAATATGTGAAAAGACAAGCTGCCCGTGAAGAACCGGTGGGGGAAAAAGGGAAGCGGACTTTGCATAAAAAACGGGAGAAGGGGGCGGAGCATGGAAAGAAAACGGAGGAAATAAATGTTCCACACAGAAAACGGAAAGTGTCTTACCCCCCCCCAAAAAAAAAAAATCCAGTGACAAAACAAAAAGAAGAAAAACATATATTTTTCAAAGTGCTTGGGATGCAGGACCGGAAGGAAATAGAAGACGAATAAAAAGCAAATGAAAGAAAGAAAGAAATGTAAGGTAAATTTTAAAATGAACACGAGGGAAGGAAGCAGAGGGTAAAAGAAAATGGAGAAGAGGAACTATAATCTGAAAGAGAAACCGGGTAAGGAAACTATATCACAAAAAAAAAAAAAAAAAAAAGTCGGAACTTATTTCTATTACTCTTGCGCGTGGTTAAGCCAATGAGGTTTCCGCTCGACACTAATACCAGAAATGAAAATAAAAGAGGAAGAAAGAAAAGAGAGTAAAAAGAAAAAAAAAACGAGAACGTTCACGAACGAAAGAAAAAGGACAGAAAGGAAGAAGCGAAGATAACCAGAGCATAAACGCGGTCGAAAGAATTTTGGGGAGAGATGAAAAGAAAAGAAAAAAAGAAAAAATTCTGGAGCCTGCGTGATGGTGTCGGAAAGTGATGGAGGCAAAGAGGTTTTTTGAAAGACTAATTTGGTTAGAAGTGGAGAGGAAAAGGCTGCCGTTAAGGAGGTGGTGATTGTGGAGGAAAGGAGGTGGAAGTGGGGACAATGAGCTTGGAGTGTCAAGGCTCCATTGATAAAGAATCGGAGGAGGTGGAGAAGGAAGCTCAATTTTGCGCTCAAGACCTTGATGACGTGGATCAAGACGATTGAATGTTGAGACTACATTAGAGGAAGGCCAGGATCCTACGCTAGGAGGCGCTGAGTAGCTGCGGCCGAAGTCGTCACCTCTTCCTTATGCTCTTCTTGGACTGTTGGAACAGGTGACAGTCAGTGCTGGGAGTAGGAGAGGAGTGCAGGATTCGAGCCGACAACTAAGCGAATCCGTTTACGTCATCAGCTCACATTAGAGTCTATTATGAAATGATTGGCATTGAAAGTTTTACCAGAAACCTGCGTCTGATCGACGTTCATTGTTTCTGACGAGTTTTGATAAGAACTCTTGTATCAATGATTTAGTGTAACATAACACGTGTTTGCTTAAATTTCAGCTTATACACGATATTCCAAAGGCCATTCTGTACAATCACTGCCAAAGGTTACAAAGGAAAGTATTGTATCTATTACCTCTTTTGATGGTAACGGGAAATAGACCAATGGAATGAACATTGGCAGTGAAAATATTATTTCGACTTACAGATGAAATACGAGATGCCCCGTAAAAGAAAGAAAAAAGGGTTACCCATGAATTAAAATAAATACATTATATATATATATATATATATATATATATATATATATATATATATATAATATATATATTGAATATAAATATATAATGTATATATGTATATTTATATATGTATGTATGTATATTATATATGTATGTTTATATATATGTATATATGTATATTTATATCTATATGTATACACATGTATATATATATACATATATATATAATGTATATATATAGATATATATATATATATATATATATATATATATATATATATATATATGTATGTATATGATAGTTGTAAGAGACATATTCAAAGACTAAAATACATATCAACCCGCTATCTCTAGGTCTCTCTCGTAGGAGACTCACACTTTCCATGTAACCGGCAACAATCACTTATGGCAGAGCCATCGTCCCTTTGTCAGAGCAAGGTCAGAGTAGTTCAGTGAAGGTCAGGGTGTCCTGTTTCTTCAATTTGGTGGCTGTCTCCTGTGGAGCCTGCTTCTGTGGCTAGGCATGTTCTGTGTTGGTATTGTTTTAAAGCTGGACAGGGGCTCAAGCATTGTCGTGACAGCGTTGTTCTTGGTTGTGAAGGATCTCTCTGTGTAATCGATAACCGAGAAGTTTGATGGAAGGCCCTGGGACGCTCGGTTTATGATCTGAATGTGTGTTTTTGTATGGTATGGTTGTAATGAGGGGTACATGCTGTAGGTTGCTGTATATGTTCGAGTAGTATGCTGATGTTCTCTAAAACAACTTCATTTATTTGTGTATTTTATTCATTCGTTTGTTTATTTATCATTTTGATTCATCATTTGCTTATTATCTACCGTTTATTAGTCATTGTTCATTATTCATTGTTTAATTTTCATTATTCATTATTTACTATTACAACTTATTGTTTATTATCTAATTGCTATTTATTTATTCATCAGCTTATTCATTGATTTACATAACTGTTTGTTCAATGTTCTTTATTTCCAGCTTTATTTTTCCTTCATG
>NC_134790.1:3548736-3551236 GCF_046742065.1 Oratosquilla oratoria
TGACGATGAAAGCAAGGAATTATGTTAAGGCTTTGATGGATCACATGCTCACTTTCTGGGATATCCATGAGTGTGCCCACTTCATGTGTGATGGTGCTCCCTCTCACAGGTCCTTTTTTACCATAACAGTGTTTTGGAGTTGCCAGGTAACTACCCTGACCTAAACCCCATTGAAAATGCCTTCAACCAGATGAAAGACAAGCTAGATAGGTTGCGATCCACAAGCATCCTTGTCTTGAAGGAGGAGCTGAAGATGTTGTGGGCGACAATGGACGCCACCTATTTGACCAAACTTGCCAATTCGATGCCCAGAAAGATCCAGATGGATATCAAGAATAAGCGTAGGATGCCAAAATATCAAGTGTGGCACCAAAGTGGAAATAAAAGGACAGTAAATACTACTTTTGATTTTTTCCCTAAAATCCTATATGTAATTTTTTGCGGCCAGTGTATATATATATATATACATATATATATATATATATATATACATATATATATATATAAAGTATATATAATATATATATATATAAAGTATATATATATATATATATAAAGTATATATATATATATATATATATATATATATATATATATATACATACATATATATATACATATGAATATGCACTCATATATATATATATATATGTATATATACATATATATATATATATATATATATACAAATGAGTAGGTTAATGAATTCCCATTGAAAAATAAGTGTGAACTCAGACCTGCGCCTTGAACTATGTATAAAGGTCTTTGAGGTCGTCGTACTTTGCATCTTGACGTCTTGACAGAAAGGTTTTATCATTCAGATTCAATCTTCTGTGTTTGCGTCATTTGCCAAAGGGATGCGGATCAAGGGAATGTTAAAACAGCGATTTTTAAATTAGTTCTAGGAAATCCTAATGAAACTTATGTTTACTGGAAGATGGTATGGAAAAGCCCCGTTGAAGACGTAGAGGTAATGGTATGGAATTGAGAAAATGTCGGAGAGTGGAACTATGAGGGAAGGAGGGCGAGAAGAGGAGGGACATAAAAGAGAGAGAGAGAGCAAGAGAGAGAGAGAGAGAGAGAGAGAGAGAGAGAGAGAGAGAGAGAGAGAGAGAGAGAGAGAGAAAGAGAGAGAGAGAGAGATATGGGGAGAGAGAAAAGTATAAAGAGTGAAAGAAGGAAAGAGAGAAAAGAAAAAATATAGAGAGGGGAGGAGAGAGAAATAAAGGGAGAAAGGGAAAGGAGAGAGAGAGAGAGAGAGAGAGAGAGAGAGAGAGAGAGGGAAAGAAAGAGAAAAGGAGAGAGAGAGAGAGAGAGATAGAGAGAAGTGAAGATTTTATATCTACGCTTTTAAGCTGGCTAATGTTCCTGAAATGCATTAAAACAGATTTGTTCTTATTTACGATTAAATTAAGGTATCAATTCAACTTTATGTTTAGACTCTACCGTTATTTTGAAGATGATATACAAGTCCCCATCAATTTTAGTCTACCAGTAATATTTTTTCAAAAGTTAGTTTCTATGTCATATATATATATACAATAATATATCTCTCGCAGTAATACTTACATGGAATTTCAGTCTTATTACATGTAATGGAACAATAATTTTCTTTACGTAATGTTTTCGTATTATTGTTTTAACATCATTATTTTTTTTTCTCGTACTTTGAAATATTCCTGGAGATTTAATTAGAACAATGGAAAGATTGCTTTATCTGTGGTTACTAGGGAGAAGAATGAAATTGGCTGACCGGACGCTGAGAAAAATATACTATTAAGGTAAAGAGTTGATCAGAATTGACTGCACTCCATCTCTTAATGGGGAGTGTTTAAAGTATCTTATATTCATTCATTATTTTTTATTTAATTTTCTCTCTTTTTCGCTCCCTTTCTCTCCTCTCTCTCTCTCTTTCTCTCTCTCTTTCACACACACACACACACACACACACACACACACACACACACACACACACACACACACACACACACACACACACACACACACACACACACACACACACACACACACATATATATATATATATATATATATATATTTATACACACACACACACACACACGCACGCATATTACCACGCACTGACCCAAAACCACCCAGTCATCCACCCACATACACGCGCGCATTTGACCGTACACATGTACGCACACACGTACATAACACACATATACACTCATACACACACACTTACGCACGCATACACACATACACTCACATATATGACTTATTTATTTTATGGTTAGTGTCTCATACTTCCAAACAGCTGTACAAAGTTTGTGCCCTACATACAGTGTGAACGTATCTACTAATAATTATAAACGTTACTGTGCCCCTTAGGCAAGGTGATGAAGGTGTGTTGGGTATATCTCCACATCATTACCCGTAGATCGGACTATATGAGCTCTCATCCAAGAGGATAATAGCTGTTCATCACTAGTCAAGCATGTGATAAAAAGAATGATAAGACTTCTCTTTAAAT
>NC_134790.1:3556236-3568736 GCF_046742065.1 Oratosquilla oratoria
TAAATAGACATAGAATTTTCTACATAGAATAAAAAGCCTGCCTTCTATAAAAGTATCCTTTATACTTGTGACGTGGCTCAGATTCTACAGCTAATATTACTTATAACCCTTTCCTTTTTAGATTTTCCTTCATATATGTTGCCTAACCAAATTTGCTCTGCTATCTCTTCAGTGGCCCACTGTATCAATTTTAGTCAACTTATTTCCAGACGATTCTATTCAGGTCAGGTCTTCTACAATCAGGAATTGGACGCTAAATGTTCCATTCAGACCAGGGTTGGACTTTGAAAAACGTATGATTATTAATTTATTTTATGTTATTTGTTTTTGTTTTGTCATCATTTGTCTGATTCTCATTTATTATTAGTTATATGTCAATTTATTATCATCTGCTATTTACCTGTTTGTTTATTATTTAACTATACCTATGCATTTATTTATGTATTTTATTTCATATTTACATTATTATAGTTTTTATCAATTTATTATTATTATTTTTCGCATCCGAGCTAGATATGGACCAAAAGGTCTCTTGTCGGCATGCTCCGCCTTTGTAATCCTTTGTAATCCTTTAAGACCTCTGGCGCTACCAACTAAGATCATCTTTACATTAGTGACGGGATTGGCGAAAGGGATTCCAGCGCCGGCTCTTCGATACGATTGGATTTTGAACTTAAGAGTTTCAATGTGTCTCACTGCTTTTACTACGTCACCCTTTAGCAATGGGCTTCTTTGAAGCCATACAAACCGTTCTCAGCAGAGAGTACAGCCGCATGATGAAGTTCTGATTGCCTTTTCATAAAATAAGTAAAGTTACTTCTTGGATTTGGTTAGTTCCTTACCCACTTTCTAATTTCTCTGTTTTCTCTTTTGGACGCAGCAGGTCAAGCGTTCCGTTTATCATGCTTTTCTCCTCCTCCTCCTCCTCCTCCTCCTCCTCCTCCTCCTCCTCCTCCTTCTCCTCCTCCTCCTCCTCTTTTTTTTCTCCTCCGCTCTGCTCTCTTTTCTTACTCTCTCTCCCACTCTTCTCTTTTTTCTTTCTCTTCCGCTCTTTTTTTTTCTTCTACACTCACTTTTCTTCCTCTTTCTCCTTCTACTCCTCTTCCTCCTCCTTCTTCTCCTCCTCCTCATCCTCCTGTCATCAACATTTATCATCTAATATCTCGTTTTCATTTGAAATATTTCTTCTTTAATTTTTCTTTACTGGAGTTAGTCACCAATCTTTATCAAATTTCCTACATTATTTGGCCTGGATTTATTATTATTACTATTTATCTATTTATTTATTTATTTATTTATTTATTTATTCTACCTTTCCTTATTTCGCCTCTTTACCATTTCAAATCTGTTTTGAGAGGTCAAGGTTTTTGTGTTTATTTATTTTATCGTCATTTGCAGCATAGATCTTGTGTCCAAACGTCAGATCATTTTATTCATTTGAAGATGAAGTCTTCAGTAGACATTATATATACATACATGCAGGCATACATACATACATACATACATACATACATACATACATACATACATACATACATACATACATATATACATACATACATACACACATACACACAATATATATATATACATATATATATATATATAATATATATACATATATATATTCTGATTATTTTACTCTATATTGATATATTTACTCATATTTCAATTGTTTGCCATATTTGAATGTATGGAATTATTCCAAAACTAATCTCCAATGAGGTCCTCTGGGGAACGTGCAGTCTCTGTACCTCACCACGATAGCTTAATCATGATTTGTAAGGTTATATGTATTTACGTGTTTATATATTTTATATCTCTATTCAATATTTTTCAACTTTACTATAAGCATGTTTGACTTTACCGAGGCGAAGGGTTGGTACCCGGCATAATATATATATATATATATATATATATATATATATATATATATATATAAATATATATATATATATATATATATATATATATATATATATTACATAGAGACAAAATGTGGCACATTTGTAAATAATAAGCACGAAGAACCCACAGTCGGAATAAAAAGGAAACTTGGAAGAACTTATAACTTTTATATCACGGCTAGTAGCTATACCCCTCTTCAGGAAAGTACTTTCCTGGAGAGGGCTATAGCTATTAGCCGAAATACAGAAGTTACACTTTCCTCTAAAGTTTCCTTTATTCCGGCTGTGGGTTCTTCGTGATTATATATACATACATACATATATATACACATATATATATATATATATATATATATATATATATATATATATATATACATATATATATATTGATTTAAACTATGACAAATGTAACTGAAGGCGGAGAAAATATACGAGAAATAATGGAAGAATTACTGCCTTAACGTTTCGACCCTTAGGGTCTTGATCACAAAGCATAACACAAAAGTATAACATGGACATTTTATACACATGCATGTCACCTCACACGGTGCCTGGGAAAGGTCGTCGCGCTCGGAACATTTGTCCGTTTGAAAATCGGATGAAAATCCATGTGAACAAGTTGTATAGACACGGTAAAGGAAACATGGACTGGAGGTGAAGCTTTATTCCTGACGTTTCGTCTAACGACTTTCTCAAAGGAATGAGCATACTAGAAACATACAGAGATTATAAACCCGCCTTATGGCTCAAGGGGGTGTGCGAACGTATAGCGCTGCGTCCTGATTGGCCCGCTGAGACAGCCAATCACGAAGCGCTATATTAGCTGAAGATTTGGCCCAGGTGAAGCTGGGAGCTGGGAGCTTCACCTGGGCCAAATCTTCAGCTAATATAGCGCTTCGTGATTGGCTGTCTCAGCGGGCCAATCAGGACGCAGCGCTATACGTTCGCACACCCCCTTGAGCCATAAGGCGGGTTTATAATCTCTGTATGTTTCTAGTATGCTCATTCCTTTGAGAAAGTCGTTAGACGAAACGTCAGGAATAAAGCTTCACCTCCAGTCCATGTTTCCTTTACCGTGTCTATACAATTTGTCCGTTTGTTTTCATCCACTATCAATAAACTTGTAGCTCTTGCCAAGCATATAAAACCATCTCTATGGTTGATGTTATTATTAGTATTAATATAGGCTGCTTCTATTGTTTTTCTTAATTTCTTTGTTGAACCTTTATTTATTATAATTGTATTGTCCCAGTTCGGAAGGTGGTCATGTGTATCTATGTGTCTTACTATAGAATTAGAAAGCCTGTGGGTTCTTACATCATTTTTGTGTTCATATAATCTTTTTTCTAATCCACGACCTGTTTCCCCAAAATATGAGGATGGGCAATTTTTACAAGGTATTTTATAGACAATACTATTTTCATTCGTATGGTTATTATAATTACGCGTTACCAAATGTCCCACTTTGCTACCTGATGTTCTTGCTATCTTTATACCTGCTTTTAAGAGGACGTTGTCTAGAGTTGAATTAATGCTGGAATTTGGGACTGTGATATATCGTGTTTCTTTGTTGCAATTATTTTTATCTTTACTCTTCTTATTTATTTCCTTAGCTTTCTTTTTTAGTTTAAGTAGGAGACCTTTGGGATATTAATTTGCTGAAAGTTTTTGTAATGTGATCTAGTTCGTCTTCCAAAAATTCTTCACTACAGATGCGAAAAGCCCTGAGGAAGAAATCGATTATCATACCTGTTTTAGTCCTAACATTGTGTCCTGAATAAAAATGTATATAATCAGGACACAATATTAGGACTAAAACAGGTATATATATAATATATATATATATATATATATTATATATATATATATACACACACACACATATATATATATATATACAGTATATATATATATATATATATATATAATATATATATATATATATATATACATATATATTGTTGAGGCATTCTGACAAGTTGAAGTAGGTGGGAAGAGGAAAGACTAGGCTTTTACACCGAGTTTTATTCTTGACTAGCTTCGATACAATTTTTTCGTTCAACCTTTTGAAAAAGCTTGTAGCGAAATTAGTCAAGAATAAAACTCGGAATAACACTCCACTTCGTATATATACATACATATATGTATGTATATATATATGTGTATATATAAATACATATATATATATATATATATGTATAAATACATATATATATATATATATGTATATATATATTTATGTATATACAGTGCTCGACAAGGATGTACGAATGGCTAGCGAGAATGAGTGATGAGGTGGGTTGAGGACTGTTCTTGCTAAAATGCACAATTTCATATAAAAGATTAGCATATGGTTGCATTATTTGACCTATTTTATTTAAAATGTGTGATTTGCATGTAATTTGATCCAAGAGAAGTTACGTTTTTATCTACAAAATTACCAACCATATACCGTCCGACTCACAAATTGCTGACCTCAACCAAACAATGACGGTTTTTGCTCAAACGCACAATTTTATATAAATTAGCATACGGTTGCATTATTTGACCTATTTTCTTAAAATTGTGTGGTTTCTATGTAATTTGATCAAAGAGAAGTTACGCTTTTATCCTCTGCAAAATTACTGACCACATTTACTATTCGTCCAGCCCGCCATCTATGATCACTGATGGTATTGATCAAACTACACTCTATTAAGTTTCTTACTATTGTGTTATTAGTGTAATAGATTACATATAGTCAGATTATTTCGACTATTTTCTTTAAAATATGTGATTTTCATGTAATTTGACCAATCGTTCATTTCAGCAAAAACCGTCGGACGGTATTCATAGCTGTGGTCGGCAATTTTGCAGAGGATAAAAACGTAACTTCTCTTTGATCAAATTACATGGAAGTCGCACATTTTAAAGAAAATAAGTCAAATAATGCAACCATGTCCTAATTTTTTATATACAATCATGCATTTCAACAAAAATCGTTCTTGTTCGAGTTTGGTCGGCTATTAACGAGTCGGGCGATATTCGTAGCTGTGGTCGGTAAGTTTGCAGAGGATAAAAACGTAACTTCTTTTTTATCAAATTACATGAAAATCACACATCTAAAGAAAATAGGTTAAATGATGCAGTCATATACTATTTTTTATATAAAATCGTGCATTTCAGCAAAAACCGTCCTTGTTCGAGTTTGGTCGGCTATGAGTGAGTCGGACGGTATTCATAGCTGTTGTCGGTAATTTTGCAGAGGATAAAAACGTAACTTCTCTTTGATCAAATTGCATGGAAATCACACATTTAAAACAAATAGGTCTAATAATGCAACCATATGCTAAATCTTTATCTAGAATTTGGCATTTCAGCTAAAACCGTTCTTGTTCGAGTTTGGTCGACTATGAGCGAGCGGTCGGCAATCTTGCAGAAGATAAAAATGTAACTTCTCTTTGATTAAATTGCATGAAAATCACACATTTTAAAGAAAAAATGTCAAATAATACAACCATATGCTATTTTTTTAACACAAAATTGTGCATTTTAGCAAAACACGGACGGTATTCATAGCTGTTGTCGGTAATTTTGCAGAGGATAAAAACGTAACTTCTCTTTGATCAAATTACATGGAAATCACACATTTTAAAGAAAATAGGTCAAATAATGCAACCATATGCTAATTTTTTATATAAAATTGTGCATTTTAGCAAAAACAGTCCTCAACACTCATCACTCATTCTCGCTAACCGTTCGTACATCCTTGTCGAGCACTGTATATATATATATATATATATATATATGTATATATATAAATTTCCAACAGTCGTCCCCGGACTCGAACTGGGACATTGCGAAATGCAAAGCCGAAGCTCTACCGGTTCGAGCTCAGGGACGACTGTCGGAATTATTTGATTGACATACACCGTCAATGGCGATTCTACTCATATATATATATATATATATATATATATATATATATATATATATATACATATACATACATACATACATACTACTCTATCAGGCTATCAGGACTGCAGTCCCTTTCACCGCTTTCACTATGCCTCTCCAGACCAATCTGTACTTCAATGTTTCCTTCCAATTTTGTAGGTCAGAGTTAATGTGGGCCACGTCATTCACCACTCCATCGTTCCACCGGTACCTAGGTCTTCCCAGGAGACGTCTACCCTTTATACTTCCCTCCATCACCATATATATATATATATATATATATTGAAGTATGTAAGACAAATGAGTGGAAGGGTGGTGAGTTAAACACAAAGAACAGTTGGAGTTTTATTCACTGACGTTTCGTCCTTACCAGGACATTCTCAAAGTACATACAGTTTCAGAAAATTAACAGCTTATATAACCCATCCTTGCCGAGTTCCCCTCCCTCTATCATCCGTCCTCTACCCTTTTTCATGTGACTCCGACCATGTCACTTCTCCCTCCGTCCTCAATTGTCCATGTGGTGGTTGTCCGTTAGGATATTATGGAGAGACGGGAAGATCAGTGGAGCTACGGACATATGAGCACAAAAATGACGTCAGAGCTCACAGAACCTCCAACTCGCTAGTAGTTCATTTAGACCAATGTGGTCATCTTCCAGATTGGAACAAGATAGAGGTGCTCCACAAAGGTCTAGAGAAAAAGAAAAGAAAAATAGTGGAGGCAGCCTACATTACTTCCCACCCCTGCATCAACCATAGGGAAGGGTTTATAAAATTAGCAGGAGCGGTAAGTACTCTGATTGTCAAGGAGGTAAAAAGGACAATTGAGAACGGAGGGGAGAAGTGACATAGTCGGAGTCGGGTAGAGGACGGATGAGAGTATAGAGGGAGGGGAACACGGCAAGGATGGATTATATAAGCTGTTAATTTTCTGAAACTGTATGTACTTTGAGAATGTCCTGGTAAGGACGAAACGTCAGTGAATAAAACTCCAACTGTTCTTTGTGTTTAACTCACCACCCTTCCACTCATATATATATATATATATATATATATATATATATATATATATATATATATATATATATATATATTCTATTTTGGGAAAATATGAAATCTGTAAAGTGTGCCGGGGTTTGATCAAACAAAAAGTTGAAACCCTTTTGGTCTTCGGCTTCGCCTTTGTCTGGTCACAGTTTACAACCTTTTCTGACATAAATTCAGCCATCTTCGTTTTATTTCTTTTGGGGTGTATTATTTTTATTTCACTTTTGGATTTCTTGGGATTTTTTCTTCTGCTTTCCAGACCATTCGAAAGACTTTAAATCAAAATTCAGATCTGATGAGAAGGAATGATCTTCCGACATAAATTTTTCTTCTGATTTATTGCATTTTATCTTATTTCATTTGAATTTATCTTATTCTTTTATTTGTCTTATTCATTTTCACTTATCTCATTTTAATGTACTTATTAATATTCTTTTTTACTTTATATATGACTAAAATTTGATTTGTTCATATTCATTCCCCTAATTGTTATTTTTGTTTTTAATTGAGTGAAAAATACAGTCTGTTCTACAATGCCTTCTGCAGCTCTGGTGTATTCCAGTGTAGCATGATGCACTACAACGCTTTTTTGAAGGCGAAAATCACGCGAATTTATTAAATAGCTGAGTTGGGACACCTAGCTTAGGAAGATCTCGGGCCAATAAGATGTTGTTCAACCTGAGGACCACCTAATATTTGAATGAAATCAAAGAACATGATAAAGTATTCTACTGAATAACTTAATAAGAAGGTCTACACATTAGATTAAAGATAATTTTATCCCCTTTAACACGGCCAAATAAATATGTTGTTTTGTCAACAGAAAGACCAGCTCTGCTCCGAATGTGGTCTCTATGTATTGATAAATATAATTATTCTTTGCTTCCATGACAGCAGCATAAGTGCACTGCTGGAGTGATCGGAAGCGTGTTGGTCTCGCATTCGTTAAGGGTTCGAATCCCGCACCCCTCTCCGATTCCCAGCAGTAACTGTTACCACAACAATCTAAATGCATGGGGTAAAGGTGACGGCTATGGGCGCAGCTATTCAGCGCCTCCTGGCGTAGGTTCCTCTTCTTTAACTGAATGGTCATCAGATAAATAGAATCTCCCTGAGAATCCCTGAAATTCCTTGACTCTTTTTCTGCAATGACGGGTTTCCCTTAAGTGAATAAAATCACTTGGTTGATGATAAATTAAACACTAAATTAATGAAATGCAATGATAAGGTTCATGCATATACAAAAGGCTTTTCCCCCCTTACAACGGAGGTAGCCAAAACACAAAGGCACAAAATCCACTCCCACCTATTCCATCCCCACATACTCCACTCCCACTCACTCCCCCCCTCCTTCCCTCTTATCTTGGCTCCTCCTGGATGACGGGTCATCCCTGCATCTCGTCCACTGCCGTGGGTCAGAAGCAGTGTCGCAAGACAAAGCGCACCCACAGCAAGGCCGTTTCATCTAAATAGGGTCAAGATGAACTTGACCCCTCACCACGGGGAGGACGTTCCTTTATGTAAATAAAATAGTCTGACGGTAAATAGAACTAAAATCATACCAATGGGAACCCATGATGCGTATCTGTAAAGCCTCGTTTACATGGGGCAAGTTGAGAGGCAAGTCAAGTGTGCAAGTTACTTGAATTGGAGAAGAAAGCGAACAAGTACATGTATACATAGGCCACTTGTCCCTGACTTGGACTGTGTGAACATGTACTTGGTCGCTTTCTTTTCCAGTTCAAGTAACTTGCATACTTGACTTGCCTCTCGACCTGCCCCGTGTAAACGAGGGTTTAGGAATGGATCTGTGAAATGAAGGAAATGACAGACAATTTTATTCAGTGGAGACCATTCATACAAGAAACTCTATCCATCAAAACCTCAGCACGACGCCGGGATGTCGAAAAAGTTAAATTTGTTAAGAACAAGATGACGTAGTACGATTACGTTCCAATTACAATTTTCTTAAATTGATAGATACATTAAATGTAAGCAAAAATATAACAGATGAAAAAAGGAAAACAGAATTTTTAAAGGAGAGTCTAGATTCTGAGAAAGGTAAAGCTAGGTTTATCATAAATTTCTAGTAAATGGAAGATATCAACAGGGATGAAGAGTATAAAAAGCTCTTCATTAAACATTTTATGTCAAAGTGTGATCAGAATCCTATCAGATCTTTGGTTAGAATGATCAAAGTTAGAGCAAATGAATCAGACACAGATTAGATAGATTAGATAGATTGTCAAAACACATGAATTCTATCTTGGAAGACTCAGATTGGATAGAAAGATCTAGTGACAAAATGAAAGTTTCTCAGGTAATAAAATTAATCACATTTGGCTTGTTAACAAAAAACTCTGACGATTTAACGACAGAAAAGCTGTATAAAGATCTCAAGTCAACTATGAATTTAGGGAAGGTAGATTATCTTATTCAAGGGTACAGTGATACCAGAATCATAAATCCATATGCGATGACAGTAGGACAACAGAAACTAGGAATTCTAGAAGTGAGTGTAAGAAAAAAGAATTTAGATAGAAAGTTAGAGGCCCATCCAGGGATGCTAGAATTGCATGTTACAATTGTGATACTTGGGGGCCTAAAGCACAAGACTGTTATTATGGAACTATTTGTAGAAATTGCAAATATGAGGGTCATGATAAGTATTAGTGTAGAAACCCACCTTTCTGTATGTATTATAAAAATATAGGGAATAAAACACATGAATGTAGAAATTTTCGTATGCACCAGGAAACAAGAGGAAAACCCCTAGACACAGAATAAACCGATATTACAGAACTCCCCAAGTATATACAAATAGACAGTATTGTGTTAAGGATAAGAGTGATAGAAGGGTGAAAGAAAACTCCAACATCAAAGATAGTTATAAACTGACAATTACAATTGGAAGGACTTCGGTAGGACCTCTCATTACTGGTAGAATGTTAAATAAACCTATTCAAATATCTATTGATACAGGATCTGTAGTTAATGATATAACTAGTATAGTTTTAAACCAGTTGAAACCATGAGTGAAAATCTTGGAACCAATCCATTACTCGTTGCAAGGAGTAACTGAAAATTAGTTAAAAACATTAGGTAAGGTTGAACTAGACATCATCTTATATACAAATGAACATTTGCATATTCCAGTGATAGTTGTAGAAGAATCTGTTTTTCCAGGAGATTTATTGATAGGATTTACAACTATGAGAAAAGAGAACATGATCATATGTCCTGCTGACTTAGAGATCTTAGTGAAATCACAGTGACTAACGTTTTCAGTATATTTGTTTCTATGTGTCTCGTCTGTGTGTCTCGTCTGTATGTTACCTATCTGCTTATTGTCTGTGTCTGTTTCTGTCTATATGTCTGTCTGTCTGTCTGTGGTCATCAGTGTACCCATGTCAGCAGAGGTGAAGGTGTGAGCTTTATCTCGTTGTTTAATAGAAGAGAAAGTTTAATCGTTTACAGAACTCACTTTAAAGTCATGCATTTTTCAAGCTTCCCGTTTCAGAGGGGTACTACGTAGATTAATTAGAAAGGGCTAAAGGCAGCAAAAGTTTAATTAGATTGATAACTAAAATGAAATAAAATGAAAATAAAGTTAATTGAAATAAGTTAAGATGAAATAAAATATAACTGAAAAATAGAAAACAAAACAAAATTAAATGAAAAAAAATATGAAAGGGGTTAGTTGAGACTTCCTGTAACACTCCAACTGCAGAAGATGTAGAGTTGAGGGAGGCACAGATGTGGATAAAGTGGATTGGTGGGTTTGAGGCCAAAGGGTAAGGTACCACATGGTAAGGAAGGGGCCTACGCCCACACCGTAATGAGCCCGTTTTGACATATTCGTGGCTTTGCTAGCGAAATTCAGACGTTGTCCCCTTTAACCTTTATTTATTTGTTTATTCCTTTACTTGTTTGTTTATTAATTTATCTATAATTTTTTCATTAGTTTATTTGTTTATTTATATTTATTTGTTGATTTATCCATCAATTTATTAATCTTTTATTTGTTCATTTGTTTTTGCTTATCTTAATATGTTTATTTATTGATTTATTCACGTAAATGTAAATTTATTCATCTATGTTTTTAGATTTTTATGTATTCATTCGTCTCTCTTTTGCAAACTTCAGTGATTTTTTGTGACATTTTTTCTCTGGCCGTTTCGTGTAGCTTTCCTCAGTCCTTCAACGGTGAGGAATCCCCTGATCTGAAAGGAATCACATAACGACGATGAGAAAAGAATGTGTGAGGACGACTCTCACCGTCTACTGGCTTAACATCAATATCTCAGCAAATGTACATTTAAGTTGAATGACCGCGTGACTCCTTCCCTTCCTTCCTTATGTGTTGTTAATTCCAGTGTCTCTTATTCTACATATATTGATTTTTGTCGATGATTCACTTTACATTTGTTTATGACCTTCTGTGACAGTTAGAGAGAGAGAGAAAGGGAGAGGTAGAGAGAGAGTAGAGGGGAGAGAGAGAGAGAGAGAGAGAGAGAGAGAGAGAGAGAGAGAGAGAGAGAGAGAGGGGGGGGGAAGAGAAAAAGGTATATTAAGATTAGAAGGAGACTTACTCTTTTTATGCTACTCTATGTCCATCTTTCAAGGTTAACATGACGTATCAAGATTATACAAACTCAGTACTGGAAGACATTAAGACTTTTGTGGGAACGATACATCACGTAATCGTATAATCCCGTCCCGTGAAACTTGCCGTTTTCATCCACACACGCATTCCATTTGACAAGACAAAACCAGATGAGGAGGCGACCCAACATTGGCCTAAAACCTCCAGCGTCTCACCGCAACTTACAGAGCTTTGCTTTACCAGGGGTTTTTCACTTCCCACAGCGTGGGAGTGGGATGTTGAGTGAATACCAGATGGATCCCAATTACTTTCTGGCTGACGTCAGACGATTTTATTACAAACAGAGGGACGGGAGAAGGACTTCGTGATTCCTGGCGTCTCGCTCAAACCTCTCCTCTTCTTCCTCTTCGTCTTCCTATGGAGAGAATTCTTGCCTCGGCAGCTTATATCCCGCTGGTGTGGATCATTGCGTGGGTCGCTGGAAAATGGAGCGCTCTCATTGGCTCGTAATGGGCCAATCAGCGGAAGGCTTCTCTTCTGATATGATGATGAGCCTGGCTGCTGGACGGAACCGCCAACCACAAGGAAGGGTTTATATGACTGTCTGGTGTGACCTCTCCAAGAAATGTCATCATTTAAATGAATATCCAGACACAAACGGATGCAGACACATTCCAAGTTGAAATGCAGAAGTCTCGGCGAAACGCATGGGCCAATTTTCATCGTATATTGTTTCTTTATTTTCATAAATTCTCAGTGAACCTTAGAAATCATTTTTTCCTTTATTTGCAGCAAATTTTAATTTTTCGAGAGGTAGAAACCTTACGAAAGGAATTAATTGTAAATTGTCTTTTGCAACACTATATAAATATATATACAGTATATATATATACAGTATATATATGAATATATATATATGTATATATATATGAATATGAATATATATATATGTGTACATATAGTATATATATATATATATGTATGTATGTATATACA
>NC_134790.1:3576236-3586236 GCF_046742065.1 Oratosquilla oratoria
AATTAATTTATTTTGTTACTCTTCGATTTTACATTGATAAATTTCCAATATTGCAGTTATTAAACAAATATTCTTTTCACACCCCTTCAACAAACGTTTGCTAAAAGTACACAACCATTGATTTCTGGGGTGGTAAACAACTGAGCTTGTAGGGTTAATCTCTCGCTGAATAAAAACAGCGAAGCACCAGACACGTATGAATTTAAATTAGATATTCAATGGGGCTAATCGAGACTGTCTTCGGGGTCCTCCACTGTGGAACAAAATCACATCATTAAAGACAAAATGCTCGCACATTATCAAATCACATTAAGCCGTTAGAGAACTTGCCCAAGAGGAAAACTGGCTAATTATATTATTCTTTTGATCTGCAAAGGCAAATTAGGAGTAAATAAGAGCGAGAGGCGCATAATCTACAAACAAATTTGACTTTCCGATTCGCTTCAAAGCAAGTGTTTCCTTCAACTCCAGGGAGCATCATGCAGTGATACCGAAAGAATTCCGCGATAATCCGTAAGACTCGAAAAATGATTTGAAAAGCATCGGGTCAGAAGCCCTTTCAAATCTTCAGCAAACACCATTTCCACATCCATCCGCATCTCGCGCTATCCGAGAGCTCGTATTTGCCCAAGCTTCCAATCTTCCTGCGGCAGGAGGAACGTGGAATGCGAAGGTGGAGGAGCAGGTGGAAGGCCTGGACGTGATCCCTTCTTCTTCAGGAGCTGAGAGCACCTGCTGGTTACTTCCTCTTCCCCCCGAAGAATGTTTTCGAATTTGACGACCAACTGAAACACGGTCAAGGGTAAATGTGCATTCAGAAGAGTGAGAACAGGTTTAGCTTTTAGGGAACTGTATGTGATAATTTACTTGTACAGGGACTCTTCCGGAAAGCTCACAAACGCATCGCACACACAAACACAGGAAAACACACACACACACACACACACACACACACACACACACACACACACACACACACACACACACACACACACACACACACACACACACACACACACACACACACACACACATACACACACACACACACACACACACACACAAACACAAACACAAACACACACACACACACAGTAGAGTTCCTGGCTACCAATACGGCGGTCCGGGGTCGAATTCCGCCCAGGGCTAAAATAATTCCAGTATCGCTGCGCTGCGGGTCTTTACTCCAACTCTCGTGGGCGGGGAGTTGTGTGTGTGTGTGCGTGTAAGGTCACAGTATTACCCATAGATCGGTCATACGAGCTCTGAGCTCTCATCCGGGAGAAAAATAGCTGTTGATCACGAGTCCAACACATGATCCAAGACCAAGGTGAAACACACACACACACACACACACACACACACACACACACACACACACACACACACACACACACACACATACACACACACACACAAACCTATTGTTAATGAAGTGACATTATGTGCAGTCCTCCTTTACACCGAACCCAGTGAATAAAGCATATTGAAACGAGGGTGTGGTGACCCATCAGCTTCAGCAACCAGCAGTATGGAAGAAGTAACTTAGTGTTCACCAAAATCAAACCAAAACGGTTAGGAGTATTGTTGATTCGCCACACGAACCTAACTCCACACCTCTCAGTACAAACGTTCCTAAAGGAATTTCGAACTTGTGGGTAAGGTCAAATTTTTAGCATACAGTGCAATACAACATCGCATCTGTCATCGTGTGCGCATCACCTTCCAACGGACAACCTTCGACCTTATCATCACTGATAAGGTCCCAAACACCCGGTCACAAGAAACTGATGATGCACATGGTTATTACAAGGGAAAGATTGCTACATCATATACCAATAACAACGCCTTTTACATTATGCACTTAAATTAGATAAGCTCGAAGATTTAAACAAAATGTATATTGTCAATGTATCCCTTTATCACTGTTAACTTAATAAACCGTCTTTTTATCATTAATATTACACACACACACACACACACACACACACACACACACACACACACACACACACACACACACACACACACACACACACACACACACAAGCATGCACACACACACACACACACACACACACACACACACACACACACACACACACACACACACACACACACACACATACATACACACACGCACGCACACAGGCAAACACACAAACATGTGCGCGCACACACACATACACACACACGCACACACACGTGCGCATAAACCTACCTTCGCTCACAGACATGAATACATGTTTACCCTAATTTGAAATACATAAGTCCCAGTGTTCCCATTTCTTTTGGTTTAGGAGACTAGACAGTCTTCTGAGGGACAGACGGGTGATTGCCTTCATATACAGAACGATGTTTACTCGCTTGTTTTTTGCGCTGAGCCCAGAGTACAAACCCAATGAAAACCTTAGTGACTCGTTGTAATACACTCAAGTTTGTACTGTACTAAGATGTACGTAGTGTAACAAACGGCGAACTTGTAGCAACTCCTTTGATAGAAAAAGAATTCTCGAGAAATCCAAAGGAGTCTTCTTGAATGTTATGTGTACATCCCAAGGTTCTGTCTCGGAGATTTTGAGCATTTGTTTGCATAGTTTAGAGATACAGGACTCAGTTAAACTGTGTGTGTTCGTGTGTGTGTGTGTGTGTGTGTGTGTGTGTGTGTGTGTGTGTGTGTGTGTGTGTGTGTGTGTGTGTGTGCTTGTGTGTGTGCGTGCGTTCGTGTGCACTTGAGTGCGTGCGTGCATGCATGCGTAAGCCTCCTCGCGAGCACGCTTCCTTCCACATGAACAGAGCCGCATAAACCCAAGGGTTATATTAAACACACAAAAGCAATAAAATGTTAACCTGCGTATACATATGTATGTGGGTATTCCGTGCCGAGGCTCACTCATAGCCGCCGAGCAATAAAGAATATTGTTGTCGAAAAGAATAAAAGAAATGAGAGGGAAACGCTGCAGAGGAGATGAGTGGCCATGTAAAGAGGCATATAGGTGGCCGCATCTTTTACGCATGTATCAATGCACGGTTCCACCCCAACACGAAAGGAGAATTATACCCGAGGAGAGTAACGCGAGAGGAGATCGGAGAGAGAAAGAGAGGAGGTACACAAGGGGTGGAACCGAAAGAAAGGGAAAAGAAAGACAGGAAGAGAGAGAAAGACAGAGAGGGCGATTTATGGGTCCATAAAAGTGCCGTTATCTTTGCTGGCTTGTTTTATTTTGCTTGCTGGCCTTGCTTGCTTGTTTGCTTGCTTGCCCTCATCGTCTTTTTGTTTGCTCTAGGGCCTACTGGGCTGCCTCTCGTTTGAATGTTTTTTTTTTTTTTTTTTTTTTTTTTAAGTATCTATTTTTTTTTTTTTTTTTTTAAGTATCTAAAATTACTTCATTATTTACTATTGCTCCTCACAATGGTTTCGTCTTCTTTAACATCATCTTAAAGAAGTTAATGTATACTTGGGCATCTGTCCTCTTGCTGAACACACGGATCATTTCCTTCCTTGTCGATTGATCGTTTCCCTTTAACAACTTTATTCTACCTACTATACATACCTCTCCTTTCTCTTTTTGATTCATCGTTTCGTCTATTTTTTTGCCACGCCGTCCTCTTTTGTAATTTGATTCTCAATTATTAGTCTTACTTTCTCCATCGTCTTTTCTTCTTTTGTTTTCCTTGTCCTATATCGTTTATTTTTCTGTGTCATACTTCCTTTCTGTATTCTGTTCTGTTCCAATTTCTCTTGAATGCTTTCCCCTCAGTCCCCTCCATTGCTCTACTATCTATTCACTTTTGTCTAAGTGCTTGCCTTAGCATATATTTGCGTGAACTTTCGTGTAAATGTATATATATATATATATATATATATAATATATGTGTGTGTGTGTATATATACATATATACATGCATATATATATAATATATACATATATATATATATATATATATATATATATATATATATATATATATACATATATATATATATATATATATATATATATATATATGTATAAATGCTTGCCACTGTTTCTCCTTGTTGCTCCATCAATGTCACCACACTGCCTACTCTCTGACCTCTATGGGAACTTCCTTGTCTTTATCATCTATATTTGCCCAATTGATTGCCCTCGTAATCTAGCTTCTCTTTCCGCCTCTCATTTCCTTTGAGTGATTTGTTCTCTGACCTTACCCAACTATGTATATTTTTGTCTCCGAGGCTACTTGTATAATTTTTCTTTCCTTTTTTTTTCTTTTTTTTTATAGTCTCTTGATTTACTTTGTCCCCAATCACCATCTGCATTGTGGCCTCATTTACTCCAATTTTTATGTAATGCTGTCAACGCCCGAGCTCAACCTATGATGTATCATGATTGTGCAAATATATTTCCATTGTTGCTATAGTAATACAATTTTGTTTACAAACGATATTCTTGTTGTATAAGAACAAACTTATACAATAAAGAGAGGAAACAATCACCCAGTAAACACCAGAGGATATATTTGTACAGTTTGAATGTGGCAGGTTAGGCTTGGGTGTTTACAATTGTCTCCATTGTTTGCTTAAGAACAACCCTATACAATAAGGAGAGGAAACAATCACCCAGTAAACAACAGAGGATATATTTGTACATTTTGAATGTGGCAGGTTAGGTTTGGGTGTTTGCAATTGTCTCTATTGTTTGCCTAAGAACAACCCTATACAATAAGGAGAGGAAACAATCACCCAGTAAACACTAGAGGATATATTTGTACAGTTTGAATGTGGCAGGTTAGGTTTGGGTGTTTGCAATTGTCTCTATTGTTTGCTTTACCCGGGCCTCTCTAGGCCTCACTGGTTGTCAGCCTTTATTTACATCTGCGCCCTATTCGCCATATATCATAGTGTTACCCTTCCCCTCCATTTACATGTTTGTCTTGCTCGAAAGTGAAATATTGATCTCTATTGTTAATTCAGCCTGGAGCACTTATAGACGTATGATGTCTTGAAGATGTAGATTCAGTATCTGTAGATCCTCAGTTAGTAAGAATATCACTATTGAAAAAAATAATAGGGTTGGAAAACACTGACTCAAGTCTTCCTTCCCCTTAAAAAAAAAAAAAAAAAAAGTGGGCAGTAACTTGTTATTAGCTATTTCATAAATAATTTTAATTTCACGTTTATATATTTTCGTTTTATAAAAAAAAAAGAATTGATACCTTCATTATGGCACAATACCTTAATTCTGTCTATATACTAACTCACACACACACACACACACACACACACACACACACACACACACACACACACACACACACACACACACACACACACACACACACACACACACACACACACGACTCGGTGGCGCGGTTGGTAGAATCTCTGACTGTCACTACGGCGGTTTGGGTTCGAATCCTGCCTAGGGCTGAAATTATTTCAGAATCGCTGCGCTTCGAGTCATTACTCCAACTCTCGTGGGCGGGGAGTTGGGGGTGTGTGAGCGTGTAAGGTCACAGCATTACCCATAGATCGGTCATACGAGCTCTGAGCTCTCTTCCGGGAGGGAAAACAGCTGTCGATCACGAGTTCAACACGTGATCCGAAGACCAAGATGAAGACCAAGGTGAATCACACACACACACACACACACACACACACACACACACACACACACACACACACACACACACACACACACACACACACACACACACACACACACACACACACACACACACACACACACACACACACACACACACACACACACACACACACACACACACACACACACACACACACACCAACCATCACCACATCCACGACCATCTCTGTAGTATTTCAGGTTCACTTCCTATGCAGGCTTGATTAGGGCGTGGGAAGAGGAGAGAATCTTTCTGGGCAGCCTCGAAGAGCTAGGACGAAAAAGGGGTTTGTAGGGGAATAGGGTAGGAGACACTCTGAACACGATATTTATTCTAAAAAAATCATTTGGTAAAGATAGGGGGAAAGGGGGGACGTTCTCATGATGACGACACAACTTTTCGACCAGAATTGCTCGAAGGAAAGAATTCCTAGATAGGGTGCTCTAGCTAGATCTAGCTGGAGTTTTAGTGTGCACGAAGTGGAGAGTGTCTGTTGAGACTACTGCTGTCTTATTTGAGAATTCAAATAGAGATTTCCTCCCCTCCTTTCTAGATTCTTTTCATCATCCTCGCAAGATGTTTTCCACTGAAGAGTGGAAAGGGAATCGTGAAGACTCATTATTACAGATGCGAGAGTATGGCAGGTCGGCCGAATTGTGAAATGTTGTTCAGATAGAATATAAAGAAAAATAGGAAAAAAATATATATGCAAAGGCCATTATACAGATTGGTAAGAATCTGAAAAATTTTGGAAGACGAAATGGAAGGAAAATGGGACAATTTGTGTTGCCAAATGAAGAGCAAAATCATAAAATTTAAGAAGAGGAAGGGTGACCTTGAGATGGAAGATTTTCCTTTGAGGAACAAATGAGAATTCTTCTACAACTTCCAGATTATCATTGGATATTCCAAGTCTTATAGAATCACCTGCGTAACTACAGTGATTAGAATAAGAATTATTTCTAGCAATACTAGTTTGTTAACAAAGTACAGTTACATGGGTCATACTATATACTAAATGTCATTGTATGTTTATGATTTGGATGAAAGTATTCAAAAAGCAATTGAATGTGAAGGCACCTCCCCACCCCCCCCATACCAACACTTGTCTTCCAATTGACTTGTTCATTGTTCTTTACGGAGCAACCCTCTACGGGCATTTTACTTTAGTACTGTTTATATTTCTTTTTACTCCATGAAATACGTAGATAAAAAGATGAAAACATATTGCTAGCTTATCACTTACTGATATCAGAACAGTGCCACATAGAGAGTATCCATATTAATGTATATTTGCATTGCCAGGGTACTTTATTCTTTTAAAATGTAAAATGTGATGTGAAGTAAATGCAAGTATCCTTGTTATTAAAAGTTGCACTGAACGCAGTACGAGACCAATGACATACTGTGTATGCCTGTGTATGTGTGTGTGTATGTGTGTGTGTGTGTGTGTGTGTGTGTGTGTGTGTGTATTCACCTTGGTCTTTTTTGGATCACGTGTTGGACTCGTGATCGACAGCTATTTCCCTCCCGGAAAAGAGCTCAGAGCTCGTATGACCGATCTATGGGTAATGCTATGACCTTACACACACACACCCAACTCCCCATCCACGAGAGTCAGAGTAACGACCCGAACCAGGTACTGCGAACACCACCGTGCTGGCAGTCGAGTGCTCTACCAACCGCGCCACCGAGTGTGTGCCTGTGTATGTGTGTGTGTCTGTGTGTGTGTGTGTGTGTGTGTGTGTGTGTGTGTGTGTGTGTGTGTGTGTGTGTGTGTGTGTGTGTGTGTGTGTGTGTGTGTGAGTGTGTGTGTATGTGCGTGTAGGGAAGTGTATGTGCGCACGCGTCTTCTTCACGAGTTTGTTTCGCTCAGAATATGAAATATCTATTTTCATTCTTAATTCAGTCTGTAACACTAATAAAAGCGGGACATGCTGTCGATTATGTGGATAGTAATCTCTTCAGTATTGTAATTTGTAGAAGGATTAATATTACTGTAGTTTCACTATGAAAATTTGTTGCTTGATTCTAAACTCCCTCGACATTAATATTTTCTGTTTTTAAGTCCATTTTTTTTATGTCGTATGTTTTAACTTTTTTCTCTTTTCAATGATTAATTAATGTGTTCTCTGTTTCGAATTGTGACTCATTAATCTAAATTGAATCTTTCCTTCAAAAATTATCCGTTTCAAATTACACAAGTGGTAGAAGCAAACTAACTATATTTAACCTAATATCGCGCTGTCAAAAATAGAGATTGATATTGTTGTTCGAGTTTGCTCACTCTTTAGTTTCGCTAGAACAGACTATTTAGATGTTACTTAACAGTATATACGTAATATTGTAGATTTTTTGCTAGAATAGCATATTTAGACGTTAATTAGCAGTGTACACGTAATATTGTCGATTTTTAATTCTGTTCCGTAAAACTCGGTCAAGGACTGTTTAACCTCTTTGGGTTCGTGGTGCCCCGCGCTCTCACCCACAGGGTTATATGCACAGGGGACAACCCTCAGGGGTGGGGAGGGGGGAGCTTGGGGGGGGGGGTGAAGGGGACGCCCATCGAACGATTGGCTGAAGGATCGATCGTGGTGAAGGCGGTTTGGAATGAGATGGGTGTCTGAATGGGGTGCTCCTATTTATGTTGGTATTGAAAGGTGAGCCCTATAGTTTGTCACTACATACATACATACATATACCAAAGGCTTTTTCCCCCTTTCACCGGGGGGAAGCCAAAAAGAAAAAGGCATAGGAATCACTCCCACCCATTTCATTTCCCATATATTCCACTCCCCTCCACCCTCCTCCCTCTCTCCTATCTTGGCACCTCCGGGATGACGGGTCATCCCTGCATCCTGTCCACTGCCCTGGGTTAGAAGCAGTGTCGCAAGACACAGCACATCCACAGCAAGGCTGCTTCATTAATTCGGCGACCTCCCCCTCTCCGTCACCTCATGCAGGAAAGGAGAAGACGGGGAGAAATCCCATCGGGCTACGTCAATTCTTTTCTCATACATACTTCCTCATCCCCCATCCCCCACCCACTCCCCCTTATGTTGGTGAAGGATTGATCGTGATGAAGGCGGTTTGGAATGGGAAGGGTGCCTGCATGGGTACTCCTCTTTATGTTGGTATTGCAAGGTGAGCCCTATAGCTTGTTATAACTACGTACATATCATTTATGTTGGTGAAAATTTTATATGATTCTATATAGGGTATTTCCCTTGTCATAAAGTGATTTTTGTGAATGTGTACAAACATCAGAAGAAAATGAAGTGAATCCCCAAAGTAACAGCGAATATCAATAAAACAATTTCCGACAAGCAAGACCTCGGTTCGATCCCCGTGGTGACTGTCGGAAATGATTTGAGAAGAAGATACGTTTGCGTAGTTTTTGTAGACTGTGGACCAGGTTTGGTTATCCGCACGTATATCTAAAAGTTTTTGTAGACTGTGGACCAGGTTCGGTTGTCCGCACATATATCTAAGTCCTCCACTTTTGTTCTACACACCAAACCTCACGTTCTCCTCCTCTCCCTTCTTCTCCTCTGGCTACGTCGCTTGGTTAAACAGCTGTGAATAATTCCTGTGTTTGCGGAGATATCTGAGGGACCATCGCTCGCCGTCTGACTGGAAGACGTCGATTATAGGTCCACTTTCGTTAATCAGGTCTCTTCTTCAATGACTGACGCTTCGTATAGTCGGAAGAGTACGTTCGTCGATACTGTCAGAGTATCATCCCCATGAATAAATGAAAAAAATAAAGTTGAAGAAGATTGTATGTGTGTATGTTTGTGCATATGTGTCTGTATGTATGTATGTACGTGTGTGTGTGTGTGTGTGTGTGTGTGTGTGTGTGTGTGTGTGTGTGTGTGTGTGTGTGTGTGTGTGTGTGTGTATGTGTGTGCGTGTGCATGCGTGAGTGTGTGTAGGCATACCGTATTTATGAATATATGTACGCTATTTAGTCGCTATTTACGACACACATGGATACATATTGATAAATTTTTTATTCGCCGTAAGAGAATAATGAGAGAGAGAGAGAGAGAGAGAGAGAGAGAGAGAGAGAGAGAGAGAGAGAATAGACGGAGTCCCGAGAGGAATGGCTCATGATAGATTCTATAACGGACGAACTAACGGTTGCTAAAAGTCATCATGTGACTCAGTATTCCATTCCTGGCTAGAGATCATTAAACACGGCAACGTAATTTACCACCATCTTCACCATCACCACCACCATCAGCAGCACTAGCATCCTCATAATTACTATCACCACTATCATCAGTATCACCACCATCACCACTACTAACAATACCACCACTACCACCACCACCTCCCTCACCCTTACAAATATCATCACCACCAT
>NC_134790.1:3591236-3598736 GCF_046742065.1 Oratosquilla oratoria
TTGTCTCAGCTCGGACTCAAGAGAACGTGGCAAAAGAAAGAAAATAAATAGAAAATAAGAATAGAAATAAAAAATAAAAAATAAAATATCACAGAGGCAGGAAATGACTTATGAAGAAATACTCAAAATAGTTCCTACAATGTTTGTGGACAAATTCTAATCGTTTATTGTGTAATATACTGCTTCATGCTTTCCTAGATGTAACTATAATAGTACTCTACTATTATGTTCTATTCAATAAAAATAAAAATAGAATAAAAATCGCAGAGGCAGGAAATGACTTATGAAGAAATACTCAAAATAATTCCTACAATGTTTGTGGACAAAATCTAATCGTTTATTGTGTAATATACTGCCTCATGCTTTCCCAGATGTAACTATAATAGTATTCTACTCATAAATCAGTCATTTCTGAATTGAAATTCCACGTCTTATGCAGTTTTTCATTATCAGTCTTTGTCCCACATTATGTTCAAATGAAAAGTTCTTTAAGCTGGGCTTACATTGTCCAAACCTTGAATATTGAATTCATTTGATACATCTATTCATTTATTCGCTTGTTTGTTCATTTATATCATCATATATACGTTTATATGTTTCGTTATATATTTATCATTTATCTATTTATTTATCTTTTTTTCTTATCTACTTACTCGTTTATTTACAGATTAGATAATTTTACTACTAATTCATCTAATTAATAATATGTTTATTCTTTCACTAATTATTTTTTGACTAATCAATGTACTAATTTTCAGTTTAACCTATCTATATTTGTTTTCTTTGTGTCCCTTTTTACATATTTGTATATTGATGTTTTGCAAAAAAGTGTCGGGAAACAATAATTGAGATGGAAATCAGACATGTCATAATTACGTCATAGATTTGGTAGCCAATCAATACGAAGTTTTCAGAATGTCTTAATTTATCTCTTTGATGATGCTAAGGAGAGTCAACTCTTCGTGGTATAATTTTTTTTCTTATCAAAATAAAACCTTCTGACAATAAGCAATACCATACCTTTAAATGTGAGGGAACCGGACTGCATGTCTTGTAAATAATTGATAATTAATTCAGACTTAATGTTTTCTCTAACCTTCCAGTCAGTATTTCATTAGCTTTTATCCACCTGCCTCCACTTCCGTCTGAATTTTTACCTCCACTCGCTGGCCATTTCTCCTTCGCCGTCAGGTGGTGTCCACAGATGGTGACCATGTAAAGTGTGGCAGGCAGGTGGCGCTCACCAGCTGGCCAAGAGCGCCAACCACGTCCCACTGAAATATTACGTCACGTCTAGCAGCTGCCCTTGTGGTCTCGGCTTGCGGTGGAACGTGTGGGAGCATGAAAGAGCATATAGAAGCCCAAGAGAGGTTCTGGAGACAGTGGTGGAGCGTGGAGCCTCAAGGGAGAGCTTTTAGAAGCTAGAAAGGGCTTTGAGAGCGTGGTGGAGTGTGATAGAGAGCATAGGAGAATGAAAGATTATGCAGAAGACTATGGGGAGGTCTAAGGAGCGTGGTGGAGTTCGATGGAGTGTGAAGGAGCATGGAAGAGAATAGAAAAGCCCAAAGAAGGGTCTGAAGAGCGTGGTGGTGTATAATGGAGCGTGGAGCATGGAAGGTCATGAGTGAGTCCAAGAAAGTCCTGAAAGCTTGGTAGAGCTAAGGGTAGTGAGCATGGAGAGTGATAGAACGTGAAGGAGCATGGAGGAGAATAAGGAAGAGTCTTGGTAGCATTGTAGAATGTAACGGAGTGTAGAGGAGCATAAAAGAGCTCAATGAGGACTATAGAAATTATGAAAAGTTAGGGAAAGCATGGATGAGCATGGAGTGTGATAGTGTGAGGAGGAGCATGGAAAAGATTGAGGAAGTCTCGAAAGTTTCGGGTGTGATGGAGCGTAGTGGACCATGGAAAAGGTTCGAAGACGAATTAGAGGTAGCGTGGGTGAGCATGGAAATGTGTGATAACCTGAGGAATAGACTTAGGAGCATGGTTGTGCATGTGAGCGTGGTAAAGCATAATTGAATATTGTGTAGCCTATAGTATTACTGAAAGCATAGTGCATTTGGATGAAAAAAGTGTGCTTGATTTTGGGAATTTCCTTAGGAAGGTATTTGACTGCAATGGGGTGGGTCGTCGAAAACATGAGATGGTTTATTGAAGTCTTGTTTGTATAGTGCATACTGATCAAAATGATGTTTGATAAACTAGGGAGCATTATGGTTTATTAATTCCTTGTTTTTATTGTTATATGAATTACTGGTGTGTATTACTCATAATGATTATTGGTGTGGATTCGTATGAGTTGGTAAGAATGCTTTATCGAGGTTGTTTATGCAAATTCCTTCATACTCTGTTGAAGCCTGTTCCTCTCCAGGGGAGAAAAATGAGTCTGCCAGGTAGAAAGGAATGAAAAAGATGATCGAAGGGGACCAGGATCCAGTTGACTGGGGAGTTAGAAACGTGGGAAACAAACGCACACTTTCGAAGAAGCTGTTGGTGTGAATTCTTACCTTGTCCCATGAAGCCTGGTGGTGTTCGATCATCTTTGTTTTTCATTCCATTCTACCTGGCCAACTCACAATCTTTCTGATTGAGGGGAACCATGACCCAACGGAGAGGGGAGAAATTCATACCAACAACTTCGTCGAAAGCAAGGGATTTTATCCCACCGCTGCCACCAATGTACTTGTCTACATGTATCAGTGAAGGACAGTAAAAATAAATAGGTACTGTGAAGTAATGTGCAATTCTCCAAACCCTGTTTTATTTATTATTATTTCATTATTTTACTTATTTATTCATTTATTTATATTTGCTAGCCTCCATCTCTACTTTACAAGGTGAACTTTCATCCCCGTTCACTCATGAGTAATTAGAAAAAAGAGGAAGAAATAATTTCTGGCCGCATCATTTCAATATCTACTCTACTTATTCATTCATTTTTTTAAATTTGCTAGCCTCCATCTCTACTTTACAATGCGACCTTCCATCCCCGTCCACTCATGAATACTTAGAGAAAAGAAGAAGAAATAATTTCTGGCCGCATCATTTCAATATCTACTCTTAGTTATTTATCACTCACCCTTGTCTTTTGTCCTCTTCATTCCATGCTCAACAGACATCTTTTACCCAAAGCCCCTTCTACCATTCATCAACTTCATTCTCGGTCTTCCCCTCAATTTTACTCCATCCACCTCAGCTTTCCTCACTCTGCTAGTCTCCTCTCATTCAATATACATATACATATACATATACATCTACATATACATATACATATACATATACATATATTTCTCTTGATAGCATATTGGGCTAAGTCACTGCTGCTTTGTCACGGGTGAGCTGAGTTCGAGTCCTCGGCTTGACCACGTTTCAATTTCCAACGTATACCTCCAAGCTATTCTCAGTTTCGACTGCAATGGCATGAAATTAAAAGTGATTTATGGTTGAAAAGATATTATACATGTACATATACATATACATATACATATACATATACACATACATATACATATACATGTACATATATATATACATATACATATGCATATCCACATACTTATTCCCATCTAATGTTGGACACAGGACAGCCTATAAAGGGCAGCAACATGACAAAGGAACACAACGATAGGTCCTTGTATCATAGATTGTGGGTCGGAAGCTGACGGCTTGTGTGGACAAAGTAGCGATTTTGCATGTAGAGCACCCTAAGTTGTAAATTTGATAAGATGCTTTGCATAGTCTTGTGATCTGTCCTTTTGGCTGACTTTGTAATTTCTTGCTCTGATGTATAGTACCAATCCACAGGATTTGTGTTTTCCTTATTCTCTTAGCTATATTTAATTTGTTCATATATACATAAATAGTTATCAGTTTGTTTCAGTATTTAGTGATTTATTCATTGAATCATGGGCATGCTTTTTTTTTATTTGTTATATTTTTTCTTATATTCTAGCAATAGACCTTTAGATTTATCTATTAAAGATTTGTAATGAATAATTTCTGAGATTAAACCTTACTATTTATCGTAATTAAAACACTGAAAAAATAGCAGTTTAAGAAAACCATTTACTCCATGTTTAACAATACTATATTTATTTGACCTTAAATTCAGATAAATAATTAAAGCAAGCTGGAATTAAGTAGTTTCTTAAAGATAATGGGTGTATGCATCATCATGGTAGTTTGACCACAACTAATACCACAGTCGGACGAAAAAAAGAATTGAGTAAGCAAAATTATATATTTCGATTGCTAACTGCAATCCTCTTCAGTAGTGGATTGCAGTTAGCTTCAGAAGAGGATTGCAGTTAGCAATCGAAATATATAGTTTCGTTTACTCAACTCTTTCTTTCGTCCGACTGTCGTGTTAGTTGTGATTTACAAATGTGTTATTACACTTCCCACCAGTGATGGTAGTTTCAGCTTCGAACACACCTCAAAATGTCCTGGGTTAAAATTACATCAAGCAACAATGATGTGGACTTGTCCTAGCGTTCCAAAAACACAAGTCCAAAAAATACAACTTCAATCGTAACTAAGCGGCTTCTGAAATTAGTATTCGTCGGTGTTCAAAATGATTTGAAGATGCACAATTTATGGGTTTTGTCTTTTGTTAGCGCCATTTGATTTCATTCAATTGAGATTCATTACTGATATTCAAACGATGAAACATTTTTCTAACATATTCTACCGATTTAGTTCTAGTTAACGTTCGACGATATCATTCGACAGAAATGGATTTAGTTAATGAAAAGATGAACAGGTTTATGAAAAAAAAAAACGAAAAAGAAAATTACTTTAAATGATGAAATTAATTCGTTTGTTGTGAGATGGCTCTCGCGTGTTGGTCGCTGCTTCGAAACTTGATCAGACAAAGGCCATTCCAGAAGCGAAATGCAAAGCCAAAGAGAATACGAACGAAACAAACCCGAACGAACGTACGAGCCAGAAGGAAACCATAAGTTTCCACAAAATTACTTTGGCGATCTTCCACACGCTGCCGACAAGTCAAATTTATGTTAACTATCGCTGCCGCGCGTCCTTGAACAACAACGTAATGTATAGGTGACATACATCAGACCCAGCTACACCCTTATGCTTTCTTGTACAGTTGGCAGCATTTGTAAAGGGGTGAAGGGGATATCTTTTGTCCCATATGCAGATATATCGCACGTGTAACCCACAAAGGCTCGTTCAAAAGTTATCTAGGAAAATGCATATCATTCTCAGCAAATAGTATCCCATAAATCACGGGCTATATACGTAAAGTCTTCCAAGATTATGGCCACCCTGGTCGAGCCGACTGTAGACTGTGACCCCAAAGGTATATTAATCTAAGTAAACCTAACTAATCTGTTCATTCTAAATCACGTAAAAGAGATACATAATACAGAATAAATAGTGTCCCATAAGAGCTAGAGATGTGCTGCAAGTATGTAACCTCTGCTTCAGGTATATACATCTTTGTAGGACAAACCATGACTTTACTGTCTGAAAAATACTATGAGACAATAAGCAAACCAGACCGAAAGACGACGGTATCAGAGACATACCTGTCCAAAAGACACGGAAGTGTTCTCCTCATCCATGTGCTATGGATTTCAGTCCGGATAAAGAAGTGCTTCATTATGGATGAAGATGGTGACGGAGGCCAGTCTGATAGTTTAGGTGGTAGGCTCTCAGTACATACTGTATAAAGGGATGGTTTTCGTCCAAATGAAGGGATGTCCCTCAGTCCAAATTAGACGACATTTTTCCGTCCAGATTGATTTGTGTGTGTGTGTGTGTGTGTGTGTGTGTGTGTGTGTGTGTGTGTGTGTGTGTGTGTGTGTGTGTGTGTGTGTGTGTGTGTGTGTGTGTGTGTGTGTGTGTGTGTGTGTGTGTGTGTGTGTGTGTGTGTGTGTGTGTGTGTGTGTGTGTGTGTGTGTGTGTGTGTGTGTGTGTGTGTGTGTGTGTGTGTGTGTGTGTGTGTTTGTGTGTGTGTGTGTGTGTGTGTGTGTGTGTGTGTGTGTGTGTGTGTGTGTGTGTGTGTGTGTGTGTGTGTGTGTGTGTGTGTGTGTGTGTGTGTGTGTGTGTATGTATGTATGTGTGTGTGTGTGTGTGTGTGTGTGTGTGTGTATGTGTGTGTGTGTGTGTTTGTGTGCGTATGCCTGTCTGTCTGTCTGTCTGTCTGTCTGTCTGGACAAAGCGGAATCTTTGAGTCCGGATAAAGTGAACAAACCATTTGAATTGTCTCGTTTCACAAGCTTATCTTCCGAGAAATATCTATTTCGTCTTCGGCGCCATTACAGATGGGAACAGCGATGATGCATTGTTCCATCTGTCGCCAAAGCTGTATGAAAATATAGGCCTCTGTGGGGCTGCTTACACCATCTTGCTTTCACCACCACCACCATTTTTAGCACCAGATCCTTGCACATACTATCACCACTTCCCTTCGCAATCTCACTACCCACTGTCACCAGTACTACAATTACTATCACCATGAATGTGATCACCGGTACTTTAGCTATTGTTATCACTATCATTATTGCTATCATGATTATTACCACTAATACTCCTAATATCACCACCATTATTATTATCTCCTTCACCACTGGCAGAGCAGTTTAGGCCGTCGTTACTCGCGGCAAAGATCGATGGGATGGTGGTTCGAATCCTGCCACCGGCGAAGTTAAATCAAGGGCATGGTTAATTAAATTCCACGCTACAAAGCCCTCTGTGAGGGGCACCGTCCTAGCCTTCCGATAGGGGGGAGTTTGTGACGTTAAACCATATCATCATCATCATCATCATCATCATCATCATCATCATCATCATCATCATCATCATCATCATCATCATCATCATCATCATCATCATCATCATCATCATCATCATCATCATCATCATCATCATCATCACTACTTCCACCACTGCCACCATCACCGTCAATACCATTATCGGTATAATTATTACTAAAACTACCAACAATTTACTTCTACTTTCAATCTCCACATCCAGGTCCCTCTACCAAAGTACCACTACTACTACTTCTACATCTCTGACTAACATTACTACTATTACCACTGTTCCTATATCCTTTTTCATCTTTCCTTCTCCTCCTCCTTTCACCCTTCTTCTCCTCCTCTTCCTCCTTCTTTCCTCCTCTATCTCTTCTTCCTCCTCTTTCGTTCCTCTCTGCCTTCTTCACCAATAGGATCAACATTAACACGAGGACCACTCCACTAGCATAATTGTTAGTACTAACTAGAACTAACAACGGTATCATCAATTTCAACTCTACCAGTAGCCTTATCAACACCACCAACTCCACTAACATCAAGAGTGTCATCACCTCCACTTTTACCACTACCAACACTTCCACCAGTACCACCACTTCCACCAGTACCAATACCTCTGTCACCACCTCTACCACCACCACTACCACCACCACCAAAACCGTCACAGATGGTGAAAGCAATTGGAACATTTCCAGAACTTGACAGGTTTTGAGAT
>NC_134790.1:3608736-3616236 GCF_046742065.1 Oratosquilla oratoria
TTCTTTCTTCCTTTCCTTTTTCCTTTTCTTTCTTTTTCTTATTCTCGTCCTTCTTGTTCTGCTCCTTCTTCCTTCCATACTTCCTTCGCTCCTTACTCCTTATTTCCCTCCTTTCTTCTTTTTCATTTTCTTCCTCCCTCCCTTTTGTCCTTTTTTCTTTCCTTCCTCCCTTCCTTACTTTCTCCTTCATTCCCTCTCTCCCTATCTCTCACTTCCCCTCTCTCCTTCTTTTCCTCTCTCCTCCTCCTCCTTCCCTCCCTCTCTACTTCCCTTACTCTCATACCTGCCTTCTTACCCATCTCCCTCTCTCTCTCTCTCTCTCTCTCTCTCTCTCTCTCTCTATATATATATATATATATATATATATATATATATATATATATATATATATTCACACATATATACACATATATATATACATATATACATATATATATATATATATATATATATATATATATATATATATATATATATATATGTATACTGTATATATCTTTCTCTTTTTCTCTTTCCAGCACAACCACACTAAAAGGAGTGTTCATGCCATTGATATAGGTGATGCAATAAAGGAAAACAACTGAATATTTGTGCAGAAGTATTTAATTCCATGCCAATCAACCAACGTATCAACATTCCTGGATAAGGAGGATTTGCAGGTTGTCGATGGACGCGACGGCATTGGTTCCAATATACATACATACATACATACATACACACATACATACATACATACATACATACATACATACATACATACATACATACATACATACATACATACATACATATACCAAAGGCTTTTTCCCCCTTACATGGGAGCTAGCCAAAAAACAAAGGCATACAAACCACTCCCGCCCATTCCCACTACATACGAGTACTCCACTCCCCTCTACTCTCTTCCCTCCCTCTTATCTTAGCACCTCCTGGATGACGGGTCATCTCTGCATCTTGTCCAATGCCCCGGGTTCCGATATAACAGAATGTATTGTTTTATGTGAAAGTATCAATCCTTTGTGACCACTGCAAGGCCATCGGGCTATCCCCTGTGGGTCGATACAACATTTAGAGAATCCGTTTTATGTAAAAGGGATACTGATCTTTAAACAATATCGTATATTGATAATTACTATAAAGAAGTAATTTATCCCATAATGACTTTAACTTGTTCTGTACATTTTTTAATTAATGTTATCATTCTTCTATTTGTACCATCTTTCATAGAAAATTGCCCTGTTTTTTCTTTTTCTTTTTTTTCTTTTCTTACATTAAAATCTTCGTAAATCGAACTTTCATATTTAGGAATACAGAAGGCTTGCCCTTTTTTCTTTTTCTTTTTTTCTTACATTCTAATCTTCATAAATCGAAGTTTCGTATTTAGGGAATTCCCTGTACTTCATCATGGAGGCCCTTTTTCATTTTCTTATATTCAAATCCTCGTAAATCGAAGTTTCGTATTTAGGGAATTCCCTGTACTTCATCATGGAGGCCCTTTTTTCATTATCTTATATTCAAATCTTCGTAAATCGAAGTTTCGCATTTAGGGAATTCCCTGTACTTCATCATAGAGACTAAACCCGGCTTGTATGGACGATGCAAATTGAACGCGAAATGTCGAGTGTGTTGGATTTGTTGTGCTGTTGGAGAGAAGTCTGAAACGAGTGTCATCAGGCGATCAGTGCCAGCACTGAAGGGTGATACTGATGTACATATAAAGCCTTTAATATCCGCCGTTGTTGTAGAGAAGACCTGAAGAGCCATGAAAACGCGAATCGAACTCGTAATTTTCGCGTTTCGAGGCAAGAATGATGTCCACAGTTCCGCGAGGTCTCTATAGTACATTTATAGTCGAGGCGTTACAGATTAACTAAAATGAATAGGGAAAGAAATTAATAAATAAATAGATAACTAAATAAATGAAATTATATGAATAAATAAATACACAAATAAAAAAAAATCAAATGAATAGATAAATAAGTAATTAAGACAAATGAATAAATAAATAAACAAATTAAATAAATAAACAAGTAATATAGATAACTAAGTAAATAAAACACAAATAAATGAATAAATAAATAAACAAATAAAATATATAGAATAAAGCAAATACATAGATAAAAAAGCAAACAAAAAAACACCCAGGTTACTGTTTTTGTTTGGTGAGGCGACAAATGCTAGCTCGAATAAACTTTTCAGAACAGAAATATCATCCACTAGTCTTATTCTGGCTAATTCCGAAAGTTTCATTCGGCTGAAAAGGACTTTGTAATAAACTTCTGGAGGGTCGAAATTAACTTTTATCGAGACTCTGAAGTTATTACAGTGATGGTGTTTCTGTTCACAATTCAACCCTTCTTGGATTTCCGCCAACACGACTAAGGTCTTGTCATAGTTGATGCTGTCTTGAAATGTTATTTATACACACACGCACACACACATACACACACACACACACACACACACACACACACACACACACACACACACACACACACACACACACACACACACACACACACACACACACACACACACACACACACACACACACACACACACACACACACACACACACACACACACACACACGCACGCGCACACACACACACACACACACACACACACACACACACACGCACGCACGCACACACACACACACACACACACACACACACACACACACACATATATACACATATATATATATACATATATATATATATATATATATATATATATACATATATACATATATATAATCTTTATGAGAGTCGCATTGAGAATTCGAACCCACTGCTTAGCCACCCGCAAGATAACCTTTAGAATGCCTTTTAGCTACGGGTGGCTGAGCAGTAGGTTCGAATCTTACATGGAGCTGTCATAAATATTATCAAATTAATGTCGCTGTCACTAGTGACTTTCTTTCATGTGTATATATATATATATATATATATATATATATATATATATGTGTGTGTGTGTGTGTGTGTTTGTGTGTGTATGTGTTTGTGCGTGTGTGTGCGTGTGTGTGCGTGTGTATGTGTGCGTGTAAACTGCCACTTATTTTTGTTTACCGAAAGTTTTGCAGTTTTAATCAATTTGGTAACATGAATGCTTGTATACATTTTTTTGATGAGAGCTTTGAAACCTTTCTCTGAAGTTTTGTCGACAGCAGCTTCAGTGTTTATCAGAACATAAATGATGTACTTGTATTTCAACAAGGTTTTTGTCAATTATTCTCTCCTCTTTATCCTACGTTTTGGTGTCATAAAGCCCGCAGCTGAATAAAATGGATGTCATTTGTCACTATTAAGCTTGTAAGGATTACAAAGGATTACAAAGGCGGAGTATGCCGACAGGAGACCTTTTGATCCATATCTAGGCCGGATGCAAAAAAAAAAATCATATTAATAATAAAACAATAAATAAAAACTATAATAATGTAAATAACAAATAAAACACATACATACAAACCTCCTGGTTTCGCATTCGCTAAATTCTGGGTTCGAATCCCGCACTCCTCTCTTATTTCCGTCAGTGACTGTTACCTGCTCCAACAGTCCTAGCGTATTGGGCAAAGGTAGCGGTTTCAGCCACAGTTACGCGCCTCCTGGCGTAAGCTCCTCATCTCTGCTGTGTTTGTCATAGCAGAAGACAGGAGATCACCAAACAGAAGGTAGCAAATGTCTAAAACCGAATATTAATGTCACTAAAAGAACATCCCATAGTTAAAGCATTGACACAAGTTGAACGTGGTTAGTGGTATCTTGTTTCTTTGATAGCACGGGCAGGTGGAAAGCATCAGTACCCATTAGGATCTCTTCATTGCCCACTGCTCCTTCGAAATCACGGGACTGTAACAATATGACACACGTTACATAACTCAGTCCAAAGTTTGTTAAATGAAAAGGTGAAAAACGAGTGTTCGCGAAATAAAAGAGCTGTAAAATCGCGAAATAAAATGCCCACGAAAGAGAAAATGGAAGTGTGAAGGGAGCCTCTCGAGGTTTGAGCTCGTGTTTGGGGATTTAGGAAAACGGGATTTAGGAAAACGGGATTAAAGAAAACGGGATTAAGGTCCTTTGGGTTTAGAATTAGGGGTAGTGGTGGATTCTTTTTCTTCCTTTTTCTTTTAGCATTCAATACAAAAGTACGTTTAAAATTTTCTATTCATATTTTTCATCTTTATTTATACATACATCTATTTATTCGTTTGATTATTTCTTTGTTTAATTATGTATTTATTTCTAACTTGTATATATATATATATATATATATATATATGTATATACATATACATATATATATATATATATATATATATATGCATATATATATTCCTATATATATATATATATATATATATATGCATATATATACATTCTATCTCTCAAGCTATTTACACACACTGAATTAAAGGAGGAATATGAATGAAAAGTGCTATTAGAAGTATCTGTGGATGAGGGCAATGAACGGTTGTATGGAGGAGTATTGTACCCAAAGTAATAAATGGACTAGACATTTGTACCTTGAAGGAGACAGAAGACCCTAAACGTTTATGAGATACGTTTGAGAAATCTGATTGGCGTTACGAGGAGGGAGAGTGAGAAATGTGGATACAAATATTGCGTATGGAGAGAGGGCTGTTGGATAACATAAGAACATAAGAATGAGGGAGACTGCAAGAGACCATATGGCCTATACTAGGCAGTTCCTTGTCTATTCCCACCTGTCATCCCCATCCAGAAAGTTATCTAAACGTTTCGTAGGGTATGTCAAAGAGTGTTGAGGTGGTTTTCGTATGTTGTAAGGACGATTGAAGAAAAACCAGCAAAATGAGTATGGGGGGCAGAATTGGCAGAATTAAAAGGAGCGAAACTGAAAGAAAGATCAACAATGATATGGATGGACGGGGTGGAACTGGATGATAATTGATAGAAGAGAAATATTTGTCATGTATATGTGTTTGTGTGTATGTTTGTGTGTGTGTGTATGTCTCTCTCTCTCTCTCTCTCTCTCTCTCTCTCTCTCTCTCTCTCTCTCTCTCTCTGTCTCTCTCTCTCTCTCTCTCTCTCTCTCTCTCTCTCTGTGTGTGTGTGTGTGTGTGTGTGTGTGTGTGTGTGTGTGTGCGTATGTGCGTGCGTGTGTGTGTCTGCTTGCGTGTGTGCGCGTCTGCACATTTGTGCGTATGTGTGTGTATGTACGTGTTCATGCGCACACATGTTCGTATAAATCTCAAAACGAAGATCATAGTGTCTGCGCATTTCAACAGGCAAAAAGGCTGAAATAGAAAACGGGAGTTAACTATGACATTGTCAATTTGGTTGTATATAGTATGTGATTAATGTGACAAACTGAAAGACTATTTGCAGAAGTGGAACGCGAATGCATTTCACCGTCACACACACAAAAAAGAGGTGGGAAACTACTCTTAATAGGAAATACTTTATTCAATAACCTAACAATAGATAGACCTGGCGTTTTATTGCATCTGTCAATACGCGCCGCGATGGATCCGGCTTTGTTGTGATGCCGCACGGAATGAGACTCAGAGAGACATGGAAGGCACAAGTAACTGGGAAGGGCCAAGGTGGATGAGCAACTGGGAAGGGCCAAGGTGGATGAGTAACTGTGAAGTACCAAGGTGGATGAGTAACTGGAGAGTGCCAAAGTGGATGAATAACTGAGGAGTGCCAAAGTAGATGGGTAACTGGAGAGTGCTAAGGTGGATGAGTAATTGGAAAGTGCCAAGGTGGATGAGTAACTGGAGAGTGCCAAAGTGGATGAATAACTGAGGAGTGCCAAAGTAGATGGGTAACTGGAGAGTGCTAAGGTGGATGAGTAATTGGAAAGTGCCAAGGTGGATGAGTAACTGGGAAGTACCAAAGTGGATGAATAACTGAGGAGTGACAAAGTGGATGGGTAACTGGAGAGTGCTAAGGTGGATGAGTAACTGGGAAGTGCCAAGGTGGATGAGTAACTGGGAAGTGCCAAGGTGGATGAGTAACTGTGAAGTATCAAGGTAGATGAGTAACTGGGGAGTGCCAAAGTGGATGAATAACTGGGAAGTGCCAAGGTGGATGAGTAATTGGAAAGTGCCAAGGTGGGTGAGTAACTGGGAAGTACCAAGGTGGATGAGTAACTGGGGAGTGCCAAAGTGGATGAATAACTGAGGAGTGACAAAGTAGATGGGTAAATGGATAGTGCTAAGGTGGATGAGTAATTGGAAAGTGCCAAGGTGGGTGAGTAACTGGGAAGTACCAAGGTGGATGAGTAACTGGGGAGTGCCAAAGTGGATGAATAACTGAGGAGTGACAAAGTAGATGGGTAACTGGAGAGTGCTAAGGTGGATGAGTAACTGGGAAGTGCCAAGGTGGATGAGTAATTGGGAAGTACCAAGGTGGATGAGTAACTGGGGAGTGCCAAAGTGGATGAATAACTGAGAAGTGACAAAGTAGATGGGTAACTGGAGAGTGCTAAAGTGGATGAGTAATTGAGAAGTGCCAAGGTGGATGAGTAACTGGGAAGTACCAAGGTGGATGAGTAACTGGGGAGTGCCAAAGTGGATGAATAACTGAGGAGTGACAAAGTAGATGGGTAACTGGAGAGTGCTAAGGTGGATGAGTTATTGGAAAGTGGATGAGTAACTGAGGACTAACAAGATGGATGAGAAGGTGCCAAGATGGATGAATAACTATGGAGTGGCAAGTTGAATGAGTAATTAGTGCCAAGGTGGATGAGTAACTGTGGAGAACTAAGATGAGTAATCGTCCAGTCGGGTACAAAAGTGGATAAGGAATGAGTGAGTGCCTAGGTGGACGAGCAGCTGGGGAGTGTCAAGGTTGCACAGACAACTCGACACAGAATGTGTGTAGATCTGTGAAGTCTGTTTTAGTACCTTTATACTTCATTATCACACTTTAGGCTGCCTTGTCAACCTTTTAGCCTCTCCGAATTCCCTCACGAATAATGACGTAAACAAACATCTTTAGTGATCGTTTTATTATTTCAGGGATTTCTCAGGTGGACTGTTTTGATTGACTGATTGATTAAAGGTTATCTGGCGTCGTCAGGTTTGATTGAAGTCATGTTGTTGGTGCTTCTTTTGATTATAAGTATGACATCTACCTTAGCCATTTTCACAGTACACTGTTTTTATTGGTGTCGTTACTTAGAGAAGTTTTCAGTCTAAGAACACCTGAAAACTATAGTTGCCTCTCCTTTTTTGACCTCGAGATACGTGCTGGCATTGTCATGTAAGTGTGTGTGTATGTGTATGTGTGTGTGTGTGTGTGTGTGTGTGTGTGTGTGTGTGTGTGTGTGTGTGTGTGTGTGTGTGTGTGTGTGCGTGTGTGTGTGTGTGTGTGTGTGTGTGTGTGCGTGCGTGTGTGTGCGTGTGTGTGTGTGTGTGTGTGTGTGTGTGTGTGTGTGTGCCTGTGTGTGTGCATGTGTGTGTGTCTGTGTGAGAGAGAGAGAGAGAGAGAGAGAGAGAGAGAGAGA
>NC_134790.1:3621236-3628736 GCF_046742065.1 Oratosquilla oratoria
AGGAGAGTACATTTGCGTGACCTCTTACGTCATCCATCTAGAGTCTAGATCAGGTGTTCTTAACCTTTTTTCTCCAATTCCCCACTTTTTAGTGAGCCAACTCTCCATTTCCCACCACAGCATCGGTCATTGACAAATTCGATTTTAACCCATGCAGTGTTTAGTACGTAAATATACGCTTTGCTTTTTTGTTCCATTTTACGGCCCTTAATTTTTGTTTTCCCCACTTGGCAACTCCGCCATTCCCCACCAGTGGGGAATTCTCCACAGGTTAAGAACCACTGCTCTAGATGCTCGATCTCCACGTGGTTCCGGTCAGAAATTACATTATACATTAATCCCTCCTCTTGGGCTGATGACTTCCAGGACTTCCAGGGCTTCTCCTAAGGTCATCGAAGAATAGTTTGAGCGAATCGCTTTATTTTCTTTCCTCGAGATTCCAGACAATCGGGAATCCAGGCGTTGCATATTCATGACTCCTCTGGATGAGATGGGCCAAAGTTTTCGGTGATTTGAAGTTGCTTTTAACGAAAGGCCCTTTTGCCATACATAAAATAATCAGAGGAACAAAGGTTGGAAGATTTTTTTTTTTTTTTTTTTTTTTTAGGAAGAATTCCTAATATTTCCAAATTTGGGTTATTATTTTAATTTTTCTTTCAACAAGAAGCAATTTTTTTCTATATAGAATATTGTTGGAACTCCTTGAAATAAAAAAGGTTAGCCTCTGCCATCTTTGACTACGTATCTATCCATTTTTCTATGCAATAACACTACGATATTTGTTTATCTTTTTCAAGTATGATTTGAAATTTATTTTAAAGGAAAACCTTCTTTCGCACATTTGGCATATAAAAGATAAAAAGTGACAAATAATACTCACCTTTTTCTATATTTTATGGAGAATTGTGAATGTTACAAATGTTTGGAAACTTGAAGACATTTGATATGTAAAAGGTAATTGAAAAATGAGAGAAAAGGTCATTCTTTCTTTCTGAAGAATTACGAGAGGTTGGGATATTTGTTAGCTTAAAATTGGTTTTGATTAAAGTCCCTTTCGTGTTATAAGAATCCCTTTACTCTTTAACCGAAAACAAATAAACACAAACTATTATTTTTGCCTCTTTTTTTAATTCTGTTCATTTATGTACCATTTGTTATTAATGATTTTTGTTTAGCTATACATTCATTCAATTATTCAGTTGTTAATAATGCCTTTATTTTCTTAATTTAAGTATCATTTATTATTCACTTAAGTAAAATATTTATCTGGCTATACATTTGTTCAGTTATTCAGTTGTCAATAATTTTATGTTGATTTAAGTATTATAATTTAATCACTAATGTATGCTATTAATTTAGCTATATTTTTATTAATTTATTTATTTACTAATCTTTTTTATTCAATCAAATCAATCATCATTTGTTATTCATTTATTCAATGTATGTATTTAGCAATACATTTATTCAATTATTCACTTGCTAATACTCTTGTTCTTTCAATTTAAGTATCATTTACTATTTATTTATTTAATCTATTTGTTTAGCTATATATTTACTCAATTATTTAGTTGTTAATCCTTTTTTATTCTCTTAATTTAAGTATCATTCGTTATTAATGCATGTAAGATACTTATCTAACTATACATTTGTTCAATTATTCAGTTGTTAATTCTTTTTCTATGATACTAATTAAAAGATTATTTTTCATTCATTTATCAAATCTACTTAACCTTACATTTATTCTTTTATTTATTTGTTAATCGACCTATTTATAAAAAGAATTTGATTTATTTATTCACTTATATAGTTTAAATCAATTAAATTATATATCTGTTTATCTTCGTATTTGTCTATGTAGTTGTATATGTTTGTCTTTAATGATACATCCATATATCTATCTAATGATCATCTGATTATCTACACATTTATTTCTGCAACCCTTATTCGTCTTTTAGGAACAAATGTTGCTTTTTTTCTCTCTCATTTTTTTTTCTACCTGTCTGAAAGTCACTGTCTAGTCCCACATACTATACCGTATACTGGCTCACAAAAAAAAAACGTGACGGAATAGCATCAATCCATTTCAACTGTAAATACATCTATTTGCAATGCAGTGATGTTGTTCAGCTTTTGTCCACCAATCAGCAGCGAGAGCTGGACAGTTTGGAAGTGCATTTTCGCTTTGTTTAAAAACAGACTACAGAATATTTACTTCTTTTTTGTAATTTAGAATTGTTTGTGCACGGGGCTCTTCTGCATATAGAACGTTGCGAGGAGAGGTAGAATACAAATTTACATTTCTTTTTCATATCATGTCTTACGAATTTGTGTAATGGACTTATTCTGGAAGGTGTTGATTTAATAAACCTTTTTCCCGAATAAAATCAATAGTCAAATGACGTCAAATATAACATCAATTAAACTTATTAAAAAAGAAATTCATATAAAATATCATTCAAAAGGTCTTAGAGTTAATTAAACTCACCCTAAAATATGTGTGTGTGTGTGTGTGTGTGTGTGTGTGTGTGTGTGTGTGTGTGTGTGTGTGTGTGTGTGTGTGTGTGTGTGGTGTGTGTGTATTTGTGTATCTGTATCTCTATGTATTTATACACGGTGTACATATACATATGAATATGAATATATATGTACATAAATGTATATGTATATATATTGAATGCAGTGCATATGCCTTAGATGTGTCTACAGAAAGCGGAATCAAGGGAAACGTGTCTAGCTTCTCTTTGTCTACCCCAAAATTCGTATACAAATTGTTGCCGTCTAAGTGTTAAGTCGAGTTCCAAACACCGAAAGTAACATTTAACCTTTTCTCCACGCGATGTGTCTCTACATGTTTAATTTTGGCTCTGTCAAATTCGTCGTAGAGTCTTGGGCAAAGATGTTTTTGATTTGTACAGTGAATTAAGTATTTGGCCTCTTTTTATTTTTCTCTTTTTTTTTTTTTTTGCCTGAAACCAATAGTTAAGTGCAGTGATATAATTTGGTTTGAAAAATAAAATAAAATAAAACATAAATAATAGTGGTGAACGAGTAGTGAAGGTCACCAACGTCTGGAGGTTTGCATCCACAAAAGGTGTACGGCCTTGAATCACAGAAAAGGCTATCATGCCTAGCTACCACGCAGTGTATGAAAAGGCGGAAATGTTGACAGCAAGAAATCATATATATATATATATATATATATATATATATATATATATATATATATATACATATATATATACATATACATATATATATATATATATATATATATATATATATATATATATATATATATATATGTATATATATAATTCCAAAGTTAATGGTATAGACTACTGTAGAGCATTGGTTTCGCTATCGCCTTTTATCACGAGGGACCCGAGTTTAAATCCAATCGTGTCTACTAATTTGTTGCCTAGCAAATGTGTCAAGTCTTCCCTATATGGGTGATTTAAAAAGAGCTCCCTTCTTAATGACGCCAGGTGGTTTGAATCAAAGTGGAGGTCCCGAGTAAGGGCGCCATTTCAGCTGAATAAGGTCATCTGACGTCACCTGAATAAGGTCATCTGACGTTACCTGAATAAGGTCATCTGACGTCACCTGAATAAGGTCATCTGACGTCACCTGAATAAGGTCATCTGACGTCACCTGAATAAGGTCATCTGACGTCACCTGAATAAGGTCATCTGACGTCACCTGAATAAGGTCATCTGACGTCACCTGAATAAGGTCATTTGACGTCACCTGGAAAAGGTCATCTGACATCACCTGAATAAGATCATTTGACGTCACCTGAAGAAGGTCATATGAAGTCACCTGAATAGGGTCATCTGACGTCACCTGAATAAGGTCATCTGACGTCACCCAGAGCAAACACTCTGAAATATGCCATGATGTTGAAAAGAATGGACATCTTTCTGTCGGTTACACAAAAGATTGAAGAACACCATCGTTTTTTTTGTTTTTTACTTCAATCAATTTGGGGAAGATACATTTGGAAGCGAAATTAGTTTAAGCGTTTTAATATGCATCTATTTTTTGGTGAGCTATATCAAAACACAGAAAAATGTAAATTACGCACAAAATAAAAATGAAAGAATATTATGGATTACAATTCTTCTTTTAGCCATGTTAAGGTTAGTAAACCCATTAAGGATTAATCAAACCTGAAAGAGAATTTGAAAATTTAATGGTTGATGAAGGAATGGTAGAAGAGAGAACCATACAGCTGAATAAAATCGCCTGGCGGCAGTCAAGATAAATGCAAATAAGATTTATCTACTTTGCTTTAAGGGTAAATGAGATGGTCAATATTGGAGCTACATGGATCTTCATTGAGCTGAATGGAATCACTTGAAAAGCAAGAGGGTGAACAGAATCCAAAATTGGGTTGTTAAACAGACAAAAACTTCTTTGGTAAGAATAAAATTATACTGCGTCAGTCAGAGCAAAATATTTGAAGGTTTTCGTTAGGATGGTTGGCCTTTTCAAGGTTAAGGTAGAAAAGTCAGTTTTAGAGGTTCAAATGGAACATATTTCTTTTTATTTGTTGTTTTTCCTTATTGCAACACCCGCGGCCAATAAGAGCTCAAAGACGCTCAATAGTTTCACCGCATGCGTTTCTTCTAATTCTTTAAGCTAAGTTTAATCGTCTAGAAATAGCTAGAAAAGGTTAACTGGCAGTGAATGACTAACAGAGGTAATTCAGTAACTATAACCTAAGGTTGGAGACAGTTTAATAACGACGATTTTAGATCAAGAGATACGATGCAAAAGGAAGGAAACTCGGAAAGTGGCTCTGCCTGAGGACCCATGTGGAGAGGGACGGCGAGTGGGCTGGGGCGCACTCATCTGGAGGAAGGGAAAAAGAGTCTGGTTATATGGTCTTAAATTGCGAGCTCTGATAGCCATTTATACCTAGCCACTTCGCAGAGCAGTTAAGTGCTGCACAGTTGATAAAAAATAAGAAAGAGAAAAAGAAAAGAAAGACAGGAAGCGACGTGACAGAAAAGAAAATTGAAAATGTGTTTTTCTTGTGAGCCAATGTAATGGAATAAGAGGCATCATCACGTGACGAGGCAAAAGCCTCTTATTTCTGCGCCGCTGCCTACCTCCTTTCTTAATTACGTAATGGAAGAGAAGGCGGCTCAGCTGTTGCTCCACGAGGACCGGCCGTCATTTTGTAACTATTTCGTGTCCGAGGCTCCAGTTCATTAAATTTAAGATATGTTCTTCCTCGTGGACGTGGATGATGGTCTTTCAGAGGCTAACGGAGGTGCAGGGGGAAGACTAGAGATCTCTGGAGCAGGTCCTGGAAATAGACCAGGGGAAGGAATTGATTTTTACTTTATATGCAATACATTTCCTTAGTTGAGTCTACGTAGTTTGTTCGTTTGTGTTTCGTTAGACCCGGGGAAGGAGTTGATTTTTATTTTATATGCAATACATTTCCTTAGTTAAGTCTACGTAGTTTGTTCGTTTGTGTTTCGTTAGACCCGGGGAAGGAATTGATTTTTACTTTATATGCAATACATTTCCTTGGTTAAGTCTACGTAGTTTGTTCGTTAGACCCGGGGAAGGAGTTTATTTTTACTTTATGTGCAATACATTTCCTTAGTTAAGTCTACGTAGTTTGTTCGTTTGTGTTTCGTTAGACCAGGGGAAGGAATTGATTTTTACTTTATATGCAATACATTTCCTTAGTTATGTCTACGTAGTTTGTTCGTTTGTGTTTCGTTAGACCCGGGGAAGGAGTTGATTTTTATCTTATATGCAATACATTTTCTTAGTTAAGTCTACGTAGTTTGTTCGTTAGACCCGGGGAAGGAGTTTATTTTTACTTTATATGCAATACACCTCGTTAGTTAAGTCTACGTAGTTTGTTCGTTAGTGTTTCGTTAGACCAGGGGAAGGAATTGATTTTTACTTTATATGCAATACATTTCCTTAGTTATGTCTACGTAGTTTGTTCGTTTGTGTTTCGTTAGACCCGGGGAAGGGGTTGATTTTTATTTTATATGCAATACATTTTCTTAGTTAAGTCTACGTAGTTTGTTCGTTAGACCCGGGGAAGGAGTTTATTTTTACTTTATATGCAATACATTTCCTTAGTTAAGTCTACGTAGTTTGTTCGTTTGTGTTTCGTTAGACCCGGGGAAGGAATTGATTTTTACTTTATATGCAATACATTTCCTTAGTTAAGTCTACGTAGTTTGTTCGTTTGTGTTTCGTTAGACCCGGGGAAGGAATTGATTTTTACTTTATATCCGATACATTTCCTTAGTTAAGTCTACGTAGTTTGTTCGTTTGTGTTTCGTTAGACCCGGGAAGGAGTTGATTTTTACTTTATATGCAATACATTTCTTTAGTTAAGTCTACGTAGTTTGTTCGTTTGTGTTTCGTTAGACCCGGGAAGGAATTGATTTTTACTTTATATGCAGTACATTTCCTTAGTTAAGTCTACGTAGTTTGTTCGTTTGTGTTTCGTTAGACCCGGGGAAGGAATTTATTTTTACTTTATATGCAACACATTTCGTTAGTTAAGTCTAGGTAGTTAGTTACTTAGTTTGTTCATTTGTGCTTCGTTGGTTGTTTTCTCTCTTCAAGAGGCAAGGCAAAAACACGCATTGACTCATTCAAAAATGTATCCACATAAAGATGATTGAGGCTTTTGTATATGTTATTCTAGTAATAACCCTTTCACTAGAAAGGGATTTTCTCTTCAGCTGAAGAAAATCTCTAGACATCAGATAGAAGAAACAACTACAATCATGAAACGCAGTGATAAAAATAAAACAAAATAAAAGATACAGACTGTTCACCATTTTGCTGCAGAGTAGGTTTTCGTTAGCTGAATAAAGTCACCCAGCATCTCCTGGATTCAGTGCCGAGTGGAAAAACCCAACCAAAGGATTTATAAACCACACTTTTCTTTATATCTTTTCAGTATTCGACAATGAAACCTGATAATGTTGCACCGTCTATCAGTCAGAATTGACATTAAACGGACTACCTTTAATTCATATGATAGACGCGTAGCTAAGTTGAATTCTGCCAAGCCTTTGAAACTTATTATTTTCTTTTTAGCAACACTGCAGTAATCGTGCTCACTGTCTTAGGACAGTGTGCTTAACATAATTACGACTTGATCACACCATCTCATGTATGTTTTACTCTTTCTTCCACGTTCATCTGTATACGAGTCCATTCAAGGATTATATCGTTTCATACTTTGTCAAGTTTCCCGAGTCCATTAGGCACCTCATTTCCACTGTCTTCGTACACCTTTCTCTTGTGATTTCATTACCCAGTCCTCAGCCTCATACATAACATTCGGCACAACTAAATCTTTTTATTTATTTATACTGACTTAAATGTACTTTCTACTTCTCATATAATACGTGGGCAGGGCTGGTGGTATGATCAGAACACTACTTTTCTTAGTAGTGGGTTCGAATCTCGCACACCACTCCGATTCCATGCAGTGACTGTTACCTC
>NC_134790.1:3631236-3633736 GCF_046742065.1 Oratosquilla oratoria
ACTTGGAAGGCGATCTGACAATTCTCGTCCGCTTAACCCATTTAGAATGTGGGGTGGGGGTGGAAGGTGTTCCTCTCGGCCGAATAAAATCGTCTGACGTCAGCCGAGGTCTTTAGTCAAGTTCGTCCAGGCTCCATATGTGGAACATGTCAGACGTCTCTCTCTCTCTCTCTCTCTCTCTCTCTCTCTCTCTCTCTCTCTCTCTCTCTCTCTCTCTCTCTCTCTCTCTCTCTCTCTCTCTCTCTCTCTCCCCAAGAGGTGAGGGCACGACCTTGATCTGAAAGTGGGTAACTATAGGTCGAGACCCCCCAAGGTCGTAGGTGAACCTTTGAAATTTATGAAATCGGATTTCCTTAGCCATAACGAGATACAGAGCAAGTTTCCACGTGAGTTCCTTCCATGTCTGTTGGTATTTTTCGTGTTTGCTGCCGTGATATTCTTTAATTCACTAAGGGAAGATTGTCCGTCTCATTTACCTCCTTCCTTACATGGTGGTCCTCTTCGTTTACTTTTGAATTGCGTCAGGCTATTTCATTCATCTTCGCTGCACCGCGGCACTATGGTGGTAGAAACGGAGCCAAAGGATTTGGTAAGAGGTCATCGGGTACTAACAAAAATAGAAAAAAGAGAAGAGTCAGTGTCTCGCTTTTGGATCTACGTTCTCGGTTTTTGGAGTTTCCGTCTAGGGGAACATGGCCTCAGGGTCACACAGGAGACTCTCGGAGGTGCCATCCGAGTCTTTCTTCGGCTTTTGGTTACGTTTTGGGCTCTCAGGGTCTTTGGGTCCCTTTTGGCCTCTCCTTTACCTTCCAATACCTCACCAGGTCTTGTGGTCAAGCTGACCTCCTCTGGTCAGGGCCTGGCTCTTGACCTTAGGTCTTTTAGTTTTATTTGATTGTTGTTAAACGAGTTTAGGTAGTTGACTTAGGCCCTTTCAATACCATAAATAATTTCGTTTAACTTTTTATGATTCTATTCGTCGTTTTGTTTCTTGTTTTGCTACCTTAGGTTATTTATATATTCCTGTTTCTATTCATTGTCTTGCTATATAATTAATCTATCTAGATTCAAGGGATTTTGTCCATATGAAGAAACCCTCTCAGTATCCAAAGGGTTGAGTATTTGGATGTTAAGGTTTTCCTTATTTGAAGGAATTCGCTGGCGGCAGCAATGATAAAATGACCAGCGAAATGTTAAAGAAATGTTCAAACTTAATTTTTTTTCTTCTTTTTTTTCGGTGTTGAGAGGTTAGAAATGATTGTAAAGATGAAAAGAAGGAAATCACTTCTTAAAAAATGAAAATTCTTCTAATTTTGTATCACCGATTGGGCTTGATTTGAAGATATAAGAAATGGCGTAAAAGCACGATAGTACTTTATGCAAGGTCTTTCTATCGAGGGCTGTGAAATTAGATATGTAACCAAACATCTTTCAAAAACATACCAGTTTATTTGAAGGTATTTCTGATATCAGTGACTAACTTCGATATTTTGGATATCTCTAGTAAAGAGAAGTATCTTAAAAGCAAAATTTGACTAAAGAAGATACCGTTTGTTCCATAAAGAGTTTGAAATAAAATATATGTGTATACATATGTATTTATGCCTGTATGTGTGAGAGTATACATATATATATATATATATATATATATATATATATATTTGTGTCATTTCGACAATTAGAAATAAACTCATCTGCTGGGATTCGAACTCCCGCCAGAGCGGATTGCTTAATCTAAGGCGAGAATCGTACCGCATGTGCCACCGTGACCCTTCAAAACAGAATGAATTAGTTCACGGACTAATCATTGTGCCGAGGGCACCTGGGTGGAACGAGGTATTTGGGCCGCAGTGAGTGGTCTTACCTAATCTCGGGAACCAGTAGCGTTCAGAGTTCTAATAGTTTTAACCATCAATAGCTGAGTGGTTTAAGGCACTGACGTGGGAGCCTCATGGCGCCAGAACAGGTTAGAATCCTCTGCGCAATGGTCATAGAAATTATCTTATATATATATATATATATATATATATATATATATATATATATATATATATATATGAGTGGAAGGTGGCAAGGAGGCGCAGGAAGTTGCAGGAGTGAATAATCTCTTACGTTTCGACGGATGTCTTCCTCAGAGAGACTACAGTAGTCTCTCTGAGGAAGACATCCGTCGAAACGTAAGAGATTATTCACTCCTGCAACTTCCTGCGCCTCCTTGCCACCTTCCACTCATCTGTCTCCACTTTATACAATATATATATACATATATGTATATGTATATATATATATATATATATATATATATATATATACAAATATATATGATATGTTTGCGAACATATGTACATATACAGATTAAAATAAAATGAGTGGAAATGAGGTGGTATGGAAATTACAAGTTTACAGCAAGAGATTTGTGTCTAAAAAAATGAAAAAAACAGAAGAGTATTACAAGAAGGCGTCTTCAAATAAACTCCTGAAATCTTAGACTGCTCGATCA
>NC_134790.1:3676236-3678736 GCF_046742065.1 Oratosquilla oratoria
TTTGTACATCTGATCACCTTATATTTACCCACATTTATCTTCAACTTCATTCTTTCTCACACCTTCTCAAACCCCGTCAATACTTTCCTTAATCCCTCTGATCCTGCTACAATCGCAATGTTTACATCAAACAACAACTGGCTTATCTCCCATTTTCTCCGTTCTCTTTATCCATCTCCAATCCCCTTCCTATTACCCATTTGTTTACCTTGCTCAACACCATATATGTATACATATATATATATATATATATATATATATATATATATATATATATATATATATATATATATATACATATATATATATATATATACATATATATATATATATATATATATATATATATATATATATAGATATATATATAATTTAACCTCCACAGATTATTTACTATCCACATTATTATTTGCTCATAGAGAATGAATCAACACAAAATTTGTAGTTTCGACATTTTTTTTTCTTGTCCACCCTAAATTGATACGTTTGTTTATCCCACTATTCGTTTATTCTCTTTTCCATTGAATTCTTTTACTCATCTTATTTCTTCTAGTTTGATTTTGATATCTCACTTTTCGTAATTGTTTCATTTATTTGTTTGGTTTTAATTATTTAGCCCAACTTTTTCATTCTGTTGATCAATTTGGGAACATTAATAAAAATGAGTTGCATGTTGCCCATTATATATGGTTGCCCTTTTTCATCGGAAATTCATTTCCATTTTTGTCACTGTGGTTGGAACAATGTAAAGCTAAATCATTATTTGTTTGGCCATAAACATCAGACACTTTCAGATTAGTTTTGACCCCCTTCCACCCACCCATCCCTACTCCCAGCGTAGGACCAGAAATTGAGTCCATGATAAAACCTTTGCATCACTTCAAAGTACATTTTCGATATTTTCGTGGTTAAGTACACGCTCATTATTCTGTGCATTTGTTCTTGGAACCACCAGAGGTCTCATTCGATCAAGAAACACTTTGTCGACCATCATATGGTAAACTAAATTCACTACAGCTTTGCAGGATGAACATTTTCGAAAAGGATGAGTTACTCGTTGAAACTGGGTCATTGAACACCCTGAAAACCACACACACACACGCACACACACACACACACACACACACACACACACACACACACACACACACACACACACATATATATATATATATATATATATATATATATATATATATATATATGTACATACATATCAGAAAATTTTTCTAGCCGTCGCGCATAGGATTCGAACATACCGATCTGTGGCCAAGAGGCTACCGAGACTGTGCCTTAACCCGCTCGGCTACTGGAATTACAAAAATCTCTGAACTCAGAACGCTACTGGTTCCCGAGATTAGGAAAGATCGGTGCCTGCGACCACACACACACACACACACACACACACACACACACACACACACACACACACACACACACACACACACACACACACACACATGCGTGTGTATATAAATTCTATTGCACCCTGCTGGTGATCAAGGGGTTCCATTTGATCTCGATTAACTTCTTTCGTGGTGGGCGGTAGCTATTCTGACTACCTCCTGACGTTTTGCTCGTCTCCTTAACGCTTCTTCAGCATCGAAAGCAAATGAAGAAATTCTTTTGGTAGTTGCATTTTGGGGGAAGGAGCTGCCAAGGTAAGAGGGAGGAAGGATGGTAGACGGGAGTGGAATATATGGGAAATGAAATGGGTGGGAGTGATTTCTGTGCCTTTTTCTTTTTGGCTACCCATCGTGTAAGGGGGAAAAAGTCTTTGGTATATGTATGTATGTATGTATATGTATGTATTTTGGGGGATGCCTGAACATACTGCAGTCTTGCATTGGGAAATGGACACATAAGTTGATTAATCCTGAGGTAATTGAAATCACCTAGTGGTACCTAAATAAGTTTTAAAGTTTTTTTTTATTTTCATTTTTTAGACAGCTTTTCGTAAAGACACGTTTTCTGATATACTCTTCAACAAGTCTACTTGTAGTGTCTCGTTTTCTGTGTTTTCTTTAGACAGTTTGTTCGTAAAGATTTAGTTATTTCAGTTAAACGAAGTAGGTTTAATACTTTTGATAGAAAGAGAACGTTTCTCCTCAGCTTTAATAAGATCACTTTGGAGCAGCCACAATATATGTGATTCATCAAGGTCTTGGATCACGTGTTGGACTCATGATAGACAGCTATTACCCTCCCGGAAGAGAGCTCAGAGCTTATATATGACCGACCTATGGGTAATACTGTGACCTTACACGCACACGCCCAACTCCCCGCCCACGAGAGTTGTAGTAACGACTCGCATCGCAGCGATACTGAAATAACTTCAGCCCTGGGCGGGATTCGAACCCGGACCGCCATAGTGGCGGCCGGGAACTCTAGTCACTGCGCCATCGAGTGAGTGTGAGTGATGAATAACTGCGAAAGTGTTAAACTCAGCGTGAAAAATTGGATGGTGGGTACGGTAATCAGCATTATGCATTCATCATCA
>NC_134790.1:3683736-3688736 GCF_046742065.1 Oratosquilla oratoria
TATTCTTTTGGAAGATGAATTTAGTATGTGAGCATCTTCATTTCTTGGGAGCATTTCCTTTATCCTCAAAATTCTTACCCACGAAAACAGAACAACCTTGACCCAAACGCCAAATACATAACCAAAATCGAGACCTCGAGCTGAAGAACCAGCAGAGGTTGGCCAGTCACTCCGCGACAGAAACTGAAATCCTTATATCCGGATGAAGGAGAGGTTCCCATGGGGATGTCCTCAGCTCCCGGGGGATCATCCTATCAGTTCCTCTTTTCATTGGAGATATTGACTTGTACATCAATGATGAGGTGAGGGGTGTAGTGAGAAGTTGGCTGTGCTCATGGCACGAGCCACAAAGAAGAAGAACCTGAAGGCAGGAAAAGGTGTAGAAGTAATTCTTCGGGTCTTTTTCTTCAGTCCCTTTTCCGTTTATTCCTAAAATACTCATTTACCTTATCTTGTCTGTTTTCTTATATCCATTTCCTTTGAATCAAGATCAGTCTACTGACTCGTCTGTTTCTTTATTGATTGATATGTTATGCTATTTATCTATTTTATAGAATGTTGCTGAAACTGTTTCCTCCTCCTTCTTGTATTCCTATACCAACTTCTTGCCCTCCTCCCCTCCTCCTCCTCCTACTCCTTCTCCTCCTCCTCCTCCTCCTCCTCCTCCTCCTCCTCCTCCTCCTCCTCCTCTTTCTCCTCCTCCTTTCTCCTCCTCCTCCTCCTCCTCCTCCTCCTCCTCCTCCTCCTTCTTCTTCTCCTCAGGCTCATGCTCCTTCTCCTGCTCCTCTTTCAATTCCTCCTCCACCTCCTCCTTTCTCCTCCTCTTCCTTCTCCTCCTCGTCCTCCTCCTCCTATACTTTTCCCCTCTATTCATAACCCTCTTTTTCCTCCACTTAAATATCTTACTTATTTTGCCTTCTTCAACTCTATGCCTTCCCACTTCCTCCATTTATTTTTTACCTCTTCCTCCTCCTTTATTTCTTCTTCTTCTTCTTCTTCTTCTTCTTCTTCTTCTTCTTCTTCTTCTTCTTCTTCTTCTTCTTCTTCTTCTTCTCCTCCTTCTCCTTCTTCCTCTATTTTTATTCCATTTTTCGTCTTCCACTTTTTCCAATCAGGTATTAACCGCAAAACGAGGTAACTATGCATGGTGACGAGTATTCCATCCCCTTCCTTTCATTTATTTATTTATTTATTTATTTATTTATTTATATGTTCATTTATTTATTTATTTATTTATTTACTTATTTATTTATTTTCAACTATGCAAAGCTTGCACTTCATTCCTTCCAAATTATACTGCCCGTTCATCTCCCTTGCACTTCTCCGGCGCAACTATGCGTCACTCTAGTCGACACATTGGTATCCAACTCTGTCACCCGCGCACATTTTCGCTTGTTCGACATCCCGACCAGGAGCTCTTATGGCGTCATGTACCCCCTTCCTCGCACCTACCTTGTCTTTAACCTTTCCTTTGGTCTCATGCATGATGCTGCAGAGTGATGTATCCTCCGATTTTATTGTGTGTGTATGTATGTGTGACCCACCATTGTCTTGGATCACGTGTCGGACTCGTGATCGACTGCTATTTCCCTCCCGGAAGAGAGCTCAGAGCTCATATATGACCGATCTATGGGTAATGCTGTGACCTTACACCCCCCCCCACACACACGCAACTCCCCGCCCACAAGAGTTGGAGTAACGGCTCGCAGCGTAGCGATACTGAAAGTATTTCAGCCCTGAGTGGGATTCGAACCCAGACCGCCATAGTGGCGGCCGATAACACTAACCACTGCGCCACGTGTGTGTGTGTGTGTGTGTGTGTGTGTGTGTGTGTGTGTGTGTGTGTGTGTGTGTGTGTGTGTGTGTGTGTGTGTGTGTGTGTGTGTGTGTGTGTGTGTGTGTTTACGTGTGTGTGTGTGTGTGTGTGTGTTTACGTGTGTGTGTGTGTGTGTGTGTGTGTGTGTGTGTGTGCGTGTGTGTGTGTGTGTGTGTGTGTTTACGTGTGTGTGTGTGTGTGTGTGTGTGTGTGTGTGTGTGTGTGTGTGTGTGTGTGTGTGTGTGTGTTTACGTGTGTGTGTGTGTGTTTACGTGTGTGTGTGTGTGTGTGTGTGTGTGTGTGTGTGTGTGTGTGTGTGTGTGTGTGTGTGTGTGTGTGTGTGTGTGTGTGTGTGTGTGTGTGTATGTGTGTGTGTTTGTGCTTCGAGTCTGTGTGAGGTAAGACGAATACCTCTTTTTTTCTGTCGCGTGTAATTAATGTGTACGTAGTTCGAGTTTCTTTCTTATTGAAAATGCACTCAGCGATCTCTTACCCTACCTTCCTTTATTTCCTTTCATTTGGCAAAAATTTTCCTTTAATTCCTACCTTATCATTTACCTAAATTTTTTTTTCTTATATAAGTATATTTTATCTTTCTAATTTTTTCATGTTCTTTTCCAAGCAACGGTCGCTATTGATTATAATGAAATTCGGATTCATACCTTTTATAACATTACATAATATAAAAATATTACTTCGTTTATTATGTACTATGGTACTGATGCTGGCAATAATGATACGATTGTAATCTATGTATATTAGATAGTTGACATAATGCGTTAGTTTTACGTCACCGTCACAGCACTGTGGTAATGACGTCCACACAAGTCAACACTTGAGCAGTTTCCACAAAACGAACAAATTCGGCCTCTCCTCGAGACAGAGACCAGAGGACGAAGAACGAGATAGCAGGCGAGGAACGAGACCAGAGGGCGAGGACTAGATAGAGAGTGGGTTTGAGTGTGAGGTCGAGGTAATAGGGACGAGGACGATATAGAGGACAATATCGAGAACGAGGACGAGAACGAAGACGAGAGTGACGTTGAGTGTTTCAGCGAGGACAAGAACGAGGACGAGAACAAGGACGACAGCGACGTTGAGTGCTACAGCGAGGACGAGAACGAGGACAAGAGAAAGGGCGAGAGCGACGTTGAGTGCTACAGCGAGGACGAGTACAAGTACGAGATCGACGTTCAGTGTGACAGCGAAGACGAAAACGAGGACGAAAACAATGATGAAAGCGATGTTGTGTGCGACAGCGAAGACAAGAACGAGGACGAGAACAAGGACGAGAGCGACGTTGAGCACTACAGCGAGGATGAGAACGAGGACGAGAACAAGGACAATAGCGACGTTGAGCGCTACAGCGAGGACAAGAACGAGGACAAAAACAAGGCGAGAGCGACGTTGAGTGTGACAGCGAGGACAAAAACAAGGACGAGAACAAGGGCGAGAGCGACGTTGAGTGCTACAGCGAGGACAAGAACGAGGACGAGAACAAGGATGAAAGCGACCTTGAGTGCTACAGCGAGGACAAGAACGGACGAGAACGAAGCCGAAAGCGACGTTGAGTGCTACAACGAAGACGAAAACGAGAACAAGAAAAAGTATGAGAACGACGTTGAGTGCGACATCGAGGACGAGAACGAGGACGAGGATGAAGATAGGCGCGAGAGCGAGGACAAGGAGGCGAGGAACACGCCCCCCTTGCTCATAACGCCGCCCGTAGGAGCCAAACAAGACCAGAACGAGACACCGAAGGGCGAGATATAATATCCTCTCCTCTTACTGCCCATAATATCCTTTTCCTTCATTCCTTTATCCTTTTCCTTTCTTATCTTTCTTTCCTTCCATTCCTCTCCATTTCCTTAACTGCCTTTCCTTATCCTATCGTTCCCTTTCCTTATCCTTCCCTTCAGTTACCCTCGTTTCCCTCTTCCGGTCTTCATCTCCCTTCCCACTCAATATCCTTTTGCTTCATTCCTTTATCCTTTTCCTTTCTTATCTTTCTTTCCTTCCATTCCTCTCCATTTCTTTAACTGACTTTCCTTATCCTATTCTTCCCTTTCCTTCCCTCCCTTTCAGTTACCCTCGTTTCCCTCTTCCGGTCTTCATCTCCCTTCCCACTCCTTGCCTTCCCATCCTTCCTCCCCCCTTCACTTTCTATCGTTTCCCTACTCCCATTTCCCTTCGCTTCCCTTTCCTTCCCTTCACCTTACCTTACCATCCCTTTCCTTTCCCTTCACTTCTGTTTCTTTCCTTTCCTTTCCCCTTCCTTCCCTTTCAATTTCCTCTTTTTTTCTTTCCCTATTTTCCTTTTCCTTTCATATTCCTTCTCTTCCCTTCCTTTTCCTTCCCTTCCCTTCCCTTCACTTTTGTTTCCTTCCTTTCCCTTCCCTTTCCTTTCCTTTAAATTTCCTCCATTTAATTTCCCTATTTTCCTTTTCCTTTCATATTTCTTCTGTTCCCTCCCTTTCCCTTCCCTTTTATTTAATTCCCTTTCGTTTTTCCCTTCCATTTCCCCTTTTCCTTTTTCTTTTCTCTGTCTTATTTCTCATCATATTCATTTCTCCCACTTTCTTTCTGTTTCCTTTCCTTCCTCTTTATTTCCCCTTCTCTTTACTTGCCTTCTTTTCTTTTTCCCCTCTTCAATTTTCCTTCCCCAACTTTTCCTTCGAATACTTTCCCTTCCCTTTCCTTACCTTTTCCTATTTTCATTTTTCTACCTCCCTTTCTCTTCCCTTTCCTTTCCTTCTATCTTCCATTCGCTGGCTTCTTTAATATTCTCTTCGTCCCATCTTTATTTGCCTATTTTTTCTGTCCTTCCACTTCCTTTTCATTCCTTTCCTTGCCTCATTTCCCCTTTCCTTCACTCTCCTTTCCTTCTCTTTCTTTCCCCTCTCTCCCCACAAATTTCCTCCACTTCCTCCCATTCTCATAATTTTCCTTTCGTTTTGTTCCATTCACTCATTTTTCTTTCCCTTGCTTTCATTTTTTCTTTCCATTCCTTCCCTTTCCTCATCTGTCTTTCCTCCCCACCCTTTATTTTTCTTTCCCTTCCCACTCGGAGAAGAAGAAATAAGGTCAAGGCCGAGCGGGACTAAATAAGACCCATAAGATCTGTAGACGTCATCATCATAGGAAATGGGTAAGATATAGATTGTCTCCCCATATACATCCACAC
>NC_134790.1:3708736-3723736 GCF_046742065.1 Oratosquilla oratoria
CCTCCGTTGTGGGCTTTCGGTCCATTTCTTGTTTTTTATTAAAGAAAAAATCTATATCAAAGTGTCTACGTCGTAAAAACCGAACAAACTTTTTTGAAAAAAAGTCAACGAAACTGGTTGAACGAAGCTTTATGAGAACTATTACCTACTAAGAACCTCATTGCCTGTAGCCTTATATTCTAAGATTTCTTTTTAACTTGTGAAAGAATGGAGTAAAGTTGCTGAAAAGTTCTAGGTAAGCCTGCTTCCAACAGAAATTATGACAGACTAAAGGAAAAATGACAAAAAAAAAAAAAAAAAAAACCGGCAAGAATTGTAGAAATGGAGGAGGAGAGTGGAACAGAGAGAAAAATGACATGTTCTTGTAAAACATTGTGTTCATTGAAAAAAGCGACTATTGAAAAAAATTATAACATTGTTAGTCTTCCATTTTCAGTGGCAGTATTAGACACAACGTATTCTTGCTGCCGTTCGGGCAAACACACACACACACACACACACACACACACACACACACACACACACACACACACACACACACACACACACACACACACACACATATATATATATATATATATATATATATATATATATATATATCACAAGAAATTCCCTAGTGAACAGCGACATCTATCAGATAATTTTTATAACCGTCGCGCAGAGAATTCGAACCTACTGCTCTGATGTCAAGAGGCTCCAGTGTCAGTCGCCTTAACTCACTAAGCCACTGATGGTCTAAAGCTCTATGAACTCAGAACGCTACTGGTTCCCGAGATTTGGAAAGGTCGCTAATTGCCACCCAAATTTCCACCATAGATATCGTATGTAGAAAATTATTGTGTTTACCCTAACTTCTGTTATAACGAGTAAATATATAAATGAAAGGAAAATATATACATATAATACATATATAAATAAACAACCATTAAGTATGTAATAAGTAAATAAAAAAGAGAAATAAGTCAACAGAGAGACATATTAATTGACAAGTATATAAAAGAATATTAAGATGTCCTCGCATTCAAAGTCTGAATTCAACATCCAACGCGGTCATCCTATTCCTTTGAAATGGATTTCGGTTTAGCGAGCAGACCGACCTCAGTTTTGTCGCAAAGGATCTGATCTTTGTGAACATCCCTCGTTACCTCTTCCACATACACGATCGCTTGTCTTTCTTTCAGTCCTTCTTTCCTTCCTTCTTTCCTTCCTTCCTTCCTTCTGTTCTTTTGCCATTCATTCGTTCCTCCTTCCTTCCTTCCTTCCTTCCTTCCTTCTGTACTTTCGCCATTCATTCGTCCTTCCTTCCTTCCTTTCTTCCTTCTCTCCTTCCTTCCTTTCTTCCTTCCTTCCTTCCTTCCTTCCTTCCTTCCTTCCTTCCTTCCTTCCTTCCTTCCTTCCCTCCTTCCTTCCTTCCTTCCTTTCTTCCTTCCTTCCTTCCTTCCTTCCTTCCTTCCTTCCTTCCTTGTTTCCCTCCTTCCTTCCTTCCTTCCTTCCTTCCTTCCTTATGTCCTTTCGCCATTCATTCGTTCTTCCTTCCTTCCTTTCTTCCTTCCTTCCTTCCTTCTTTCCTTCCTTCCTTCCTTCCTTCCTTCCTTCCTTCCCTCTTTCCTTATGTCCTTTCGCCACTAATTCTTCCTTCCTTCCCTCCTTCCTCTTTTACACCCATCTAGCCTTCCATCCTTCCTCCCTCACATCCATTTCACCTTCCGCCCTTCTTCTCTTCCTTCCAACCTTCCCTCCGTCCATAATACGTCTAGCCATCCTTCTTTCCGTCTCTCCACCCATGCTTCCATCTTTCCTTATGTTCCCTTTCCCTCATTCCTTTCTTCCTTCCTTCCTTCTGTCCTTTCGCCATCAATTCGTCCTTTATTTCGTCTTCCTCCCTTACATCTATCTTTACTCCCGTCCTTTCTCTCTTTCTTCCAACCTCCCATCCATCCATGCGTCTATCCAACCTTCCTCACATCCTTCCCTACGTCCCTCTTTCCTTCCTTCCTTCCTTCCTTTCTTCCTTCCTTCCTTCCTTCCTTCCTTCCTTCCTTCCTTCCTTCCTTCCTCCCTCCCTCCCTTCCTCCCTCCTTCCTTCCTTCCTTTTTTCCTTCCTTCCTTACTTCCTCCCTCCTTCCTTCCTTCCTTTCTTCCTTCCTTCCTTCCTTCCTTCCTTCTTTCCTTCCTTCCTTCCTTCCTTTCTTCCTTCCTTTTGTTCTTTCGCCATTCATTCATCTATCTTTCCTTCCGTCCTTCCTCCCTTACATCCATCTATCCTTCTGTTCTTCCTTCCAACCATCTCTTCGTCCATCTGTCTATCCATCATTCTGTCCCTCCACCTATCCTTCCATCATTCCTTCCGCCCCTGTATCCATCCTTCCCTCCTTTCCATCTTCCATCCTTCAATCCTTCCTTCCCTCCATCCTTCCCTTCCTTCCATCTTTCCCTTCTTCCTTCCATCCTTCCATTCCTCTTTCCTTCCCTCCATCCACCCAACTTTCCATACATCCATCTATCTTTCCTTCCATCCATCCTTCCTTCCATCTTTCCCTTCTTCCTTCTACCCTTCCCTTCTTCCTTCCATCCTCTCTTACATCCTTCCTCCCCTTTCTTCTCAGTTTGAAAAAACTCTCCCTCTCCCAGGAGACGCGTCGTCCGAGCAGGGACATGTTCCTCGACATAGTTTCCATAGCTTCTGGTCGAACTGGAGGTTCTGGTGGATCCATAAACCAGGCGACACGGACCTGGAATGCATCCGTCCTGAGGCTCATCACATCTCGATCGCAGGCGCTCTTTGTCCGCAAGAAACGGTGATGGACACCGGGCCCCTGATACTGATTCGTTTCCATTTGTGTGACGGAGAATATATTCGTCATTATTTTCAACTTGCTTGGTTTTCTATAATACCGTGCTGGTATTATACAAAAGTGAATATATAATATATATATTATATTTATATATATATATATATATATATATATATATATATATATATATATATTGCACAAACAATCACAAAAACGCGTGACTAAAATGATCATGCAGAAACCACAGGGAAAATAAAGTTCGGAATACTAAACGTTTTCGTCTGTTACGACATCCTTAGAGTACTCTGAGGGATGTCGTAATAGACGAAATATTTAGTATTCCAAACTATATTTTCCCTGTGGTTTCTGCATTATATATATATATATATATATATATATATATATATATATATATATATATATATGTGTGTGTGTGTGTGTGTGTGTGTGTGTGTGTGTGTGTGTGTGTGTGTGTGTGTGTGTGTGTGAATGTATGTGTGTATATATGCATATATATTGGTACATATAGTTATTAACTTCTAGCTATAACTATAACTAAACAATGTATCTCTCGTGATTTAGTATTAACACTTTCGTTGAATTCCTTGTTTTATTGTGTCCAGAACCTGTTTTATTCTGTTGAGGAATAAACACGGGATAAAGCTTGTGATCGAATGACTTTCCATTCATCTCTTTTTTTTTTTTTTTTTTTTTTTTTTAGAAAAAAATGCATAAATGAATAAATAGATGAATTAAATACGAATTACCATGCCGAAGCTGCAAGTCATTTTATAGCAACGATTATGATCAATTTGATAGTGCTATTCCCTAATTATTTTTTTTCTATTTTTTCATATACTTTGCTCTTTTTTCTTTTTTTGTTCAGTATATTTTTTTCTAAGTTCTTTCTTTATTTACAATATTCTTGCTTCGAATCTGTCATTATTGTCATTTCATTGTCAGTTTAGTCACTGTTTTTTTTTCAAAATCAAAATATGTTGTGCCAACGTTTCTACAATGGCTCATCTACTGAGTCGTTCATTTCTTAAATCTTCATGCCTCCACCTTTGTTTCTGTCACATGTTTTCTCACTTCTTTCATTGTACTCATGTTTTTTGTTACTTTGCTCTTCTAATCACTCCCGCACTTTCTCTCTCTCGCTCTCGCTCTCTCTCTCTCTCTCTCTCTCTCTCTCTCTCTCTCTCTCTCTCTCTCTCTCTCTCTCTCTCTCTCTCTCTCTCTCTCTCTCTCTCTCTCTCTCTCTCTCTCTCTCTCTCTCTCTCTCTATCTATCTAGCTATCTATCTCTATCTCTCTCTCCATCTTCTGCACAATAAATATGAATAACAGTGACAATGACAATGGCAAAGGCAATTGAAGTGAAATGCAATGTAGAATTTTGTTCCGAATGACGAGAAATAATTTCATTCGGTTAAGAAACAAAATAAAATAATATATGATCTATCGAGATTCCGTAGGGAAGTAGACAGGCAATATATATATATATATATATATATATATATATATATATATATATATATATATATTATATATATATATATATATATATATAATATATATATGCATATATATATTATATTATATATATATATAATATATATATACAATATATATATTATATATATATATATATATATATATATATAAATATATATATCAAAGGGGGACTATGTCGTGACACATAGGTAAGATGATAAAATAAAATTGTGGAGAAAGTAAACGGAAAAAGTATAGAATTAACTGTATATTTTGACCACTCTCTGATCCTCTTCAGCAGATAGTTACATGGTGTACGAGGTAAGAGTTGTATCGTCGATACAAAGGCATACAAAGGGAACATGAGAAGGTGGCCCAAGTGATTTCCATTTTTACTTTTTTCTTTTCAATTTCTCACGCTTCTAGTCATACATGAATGCAACGTTCAGGAATCAGTAACCCAAGTGAACATCTACTGTTCTTATCTGCGTTGCCTACTCCTCTATATAATCTTTATTTACTCCCTAAATACCTTGATTATTACGGTCGAAAATTTATGACTAATTACTAATTGTAATTTTTTTAATCATCCTCTCTAGTGTTTCCAAATTTTATTTCAATGCTTGTATAAGTGTAATTGTGCTTGGGTGTGCGTGCACGCTTGTGTGATTCACCGTGGTCTTGGATCACGTGTCGGACTCGTGATTGATAGCTATTTCCCTCCCTGATGAGAGCTCAGAGCTCATATATGACCGATCTATAGGAAATGCCGTAATCTTATAGGCACACATACACACCCAACTTCTCTCCTACGAGAGTTGGAGCAACGACTCGAGGCACAGCGATACTGTAATTATATAAGCCTGGGCGGGATTCGAATCCGGACCGCTGTATTAGCGTCCGGGAACTCTACCAACTGCGCCACGGTGTGTGTGTGTGTGTGTGTGTGTGTGTGTGTGTGTGTGTGTGTGTGTGTGTGTGTGTGTGTGTGTGTGTGTGTGTGTGTGTGTGTGTGTGTGTGTGTGTGTGCGTGTGTGTGTGTGTGTGTGTGTTTACCTAGTTGTATATACCTAGTTGTATTATACGGGAAGGGGAGCTATGCTCGTGGTGATCCGTTTTTGTATCTCGCAAGATCAAGGTGTGTGTGTGTGTGTGTGTGTGTGTGTGTGTGTGTGTGTGTGTGTGTGTGTGTGTGTGTGTGTGTGTGTGTGTGTGTGTGTGTGTGTTCTTTATGAGTAAGTTAGAAGTTATGATATATTAACTGCGTGGAAAGCAGAAGTTCCCAATTAGAAGAACCAAGTTTCCCCCCACGAAGCTTTTAAAAAAAATCCATTTTTCTTGCCAACGTCAGTACATCTTGTTTACTTCAAGTTTGGCCTAAAGACTAAATAATTAAAGCTGATGAGTCATCTTACCCATGTATGGTATAATGGTTCCTTCAAGATAATAGCAGTACCTGAGGAAAACCACACAATCTATATAAGCCTTTAATATCAAATCATTGAACTCTGACTTTATTTTTTCGCCCATATTTTGTCCAACGTATTTCTTCTATCTGAATGTGCTGAGTACAAAGAAGAGAAATCTTTGTTATTATCTAATGCGGATTCAGCCATGCTTTCTTAGAAAAAAAAATCTGAGTAGTTGTGTTTCAGTTGTTTTTAACTATAACTATCAATGTAATTAGTAATTTTATCTAACTGTACGCCAAAAGAAACTTCCCATCTGTACAAGTTTCTAAAACATATTTCAAACTCGATGCTATAACTTTGTAGAAGAGAGACACGTTGATAGAATTGTTTTGTGGGTTTTTACTCGTGGTGCCGAATCCCGGGAGAGGGGGAAGGGGAGAGGGAGGGGAGAAGGAGGGGAGGGGGAGGGGGTGGGGGAGGGGGAGGGGGAGAGGGAAGGAGAGGGGGATGATGGCTTAGCGCTGCTGTTGCTGAAACATGATTATTTCACAAGACTGCTTCTGTGGCACCCGCAGGCAAAGATGCAGACACTTAGCGCGGGCCGCGACATTGTGGTTGAAAACCAACTGTTTAAAAACCTCGTCCTCATATCCTCTTAATTTTGAAAGAGAGAGAGTGAGAGAGAGAGAGAGAGAGAGAGAGAGAGAGAGAGAGAGAGAGAGAGAGAGAGAGAGAGAGAGAGAGAGAGAGAGAGAGAGAGGGAGGGAGAGGCTCTTTTTATAACACTAATTTTATTCTTTTTTTAGATAAGATAACCATCTTTAGCAAGTGGCTATACCCACTATCAAATGCAATGCTATATTAGACAATGGATTGTAATATAGTCTAACCAAGTATTTATTAGTTTCATTTAAATATATACAAAGTTTTCCAGGAAAGCAGTATTCTATTACACAAAATTGCTTCATCAATTAAATTTTTTATATCAACTTTAAATAAGTTTTCCAGTAAGGCAGTATTTTATTACACAAAATTCCTGCATCAATTGAATTTTTATATCAAATTTAAAAAAGACATAATAAACTCTTATGAACTCATAATCAACTGAGTTTTCTGTTTATCTTCCTGATATTTTTGTAAACAATATTCTTGTATGAAAGAAAAATTTTCTTCTCGTTCTTGTGCTAAAGATTTGATATGATTTTTTCATACAAATGGTCTTACATCTGTGATCACTACGTCTTCATAAAAGAAGGCTATGAATTATTTGCTTTTGGAATAAACACTTCTTTTTCTTCTCATGTACATGTATTTTTATTTTGTGTATGTGTACTTTTTATGTATTTGGGCGTCGTTACTTGAGGCAAAGGTCGAGGAGATGGCGGTTCGAACCCTGCCACCGGCGAAATTGGACCGAGGGCATAGTTCATTAAATTCAACGCTACGAAGTCCTCTGTGAGGGGCACCGTCATAGATTACCGATAAGGGGGGAGTTTGTGACGTTAAACCATATCACCATCGTCAGGTTTGTACTTACCTACTTAAATGTAGTTTCTAAGAAGGACAGTATTATCGCAGATCCCGTCTCAGTCTTGATTTGCCGTCTCTGGATTTAAACTTGTTTGTGGTTTTAGCTTGGGCACATGTCAGATTTAAGAAAGCTTTTGTTTATTGTTATCTGTAAGGCCTATTTCATTTTACTCTATTCTGCTCGATTTCATTTCTTCTATTAGTCTGTTTTATTATTTTGTATTTAATGATAACATATTTCACTTTATATTATTTGATCTTATTCTATCTTATCTTATTTTTTATTTTGTTTTATTTCATTTTATTTTATTTTGTTCTATTTTATTTTATTTTATTTTGATTTAATTTGTTTATTTAATCTATTTTCTGTATTGTTATTATTTTTCTTATTACAATCCCTCTTCTTGTTACCGATTATTCCCTCAAGAACAGTTCCAAGAATCACGTTTTATGTGCCAGCATTGTTTGATGAAAACACAACCTTTGGTGGGACTTATGATCCGAGAATACATCTTTGATCACGTGTATCCAGCAGTGTTTGTTATGTCATTACTGTAATGATGACAACAGGTTTATATATTTGTATATTTACTTTGTTTACACATACACACACACAGGCATACACACACACACACACACGCACACACACACACACACACACACACACACACACATACACACACACACACACACACACACACACACACACACACACACACACACACACACACACACACACACACACACACACACACACACACACAATGTAAATATTAATTGATTTGTTTATTAATAATTTCTGTTAGATTCCATTTTTTTATTTATTCATTTATTTATTTATTTATTCATTTATGCATCTATTCATTTATTTACTCGTTTATCTATTTGTTTAGTTAGTTTTAACCATTCATCTTAAAACTACATAAATTGTAACTCCATCACGAATCACATTCGTTATGCATACGGCAGTCGCACAGTCCTTTTTTGCTAATTTTGCACAAATTCACATATGTACACCACTATCACGTGTCACCTTCATGATGGCGTGATAGAGAGACACGACGCCATCAGCCAAATTAGATGCACCAAACGAGCATGCATGTGCTTGCTCTTGATTAAGATATTTTAGTATACAAATGGAGTAGGAACATTATGTTCTAGTAATATCAACCCTACCGTAGTATGATATCTCCTGTGATATGATACAATAAGAAATGTAAATCTAACTATTTGCAACTATGTTAAGGACTGCTGATGTCCTTCATTACTTGAGGGTTCATTTTAAAATAAGTGACTACAAGTGACTTAGCCATTCGGGATTTGTTAACACTTGATTTTGTATACTTACCAAAGTATACACAGTATTATCTATTAATGTATTCTTTGTATTTCTATTTTATATATACATATATATATATATATATATGTATACACACACACATATATTTGTTTATATATATATATATATGTATACACGCACACACACACACACACACACACACACACACACACACACACACACACACACACACACATATATATATATATATATATATATATATATATGTGTGTGTGTGTGTGTGTGTGTGTGTGTGTGTGTGGGTGTGTGTGTGTGTGTGTGTGTGTGTGTGTGTGTGTGTGTTTTGGGCCAGCATTCTCAACCTTTCCCAGTGTTCAGTCCCGCCCTTCTCCTCCCCCTCTCCTCCAATTCCTCCTCCTCCTCCTCTTCCTTTCCCCCTTTTTCTTTTCTCTCCCCGTTCCCCCCTTTCCCCTTAATCAATCTCAAGCATATGTATCTCAACTTGTACTTGAAAAAGCTGTAATAAGCGAAACGTCGTACAAATAAAGGCTCCGTCCTCATATGGTGTTTAACTCGTCAGTCTTGTCGGCAACTACCACTTTCATGAAAATCACTTATTAAGCAGTGAGTGTTCTTTTGTTTTTTCTTTCTCCACATATATATTTTTCTGTCCAAACGCTTTTTCTTTTCGAAATGAGACGAAGAAGAAGAAGAAAAAAATGCGGCTGAAGCCTGAGTTTCTTGTTTGTAACCCCGAGGCCATTACCTCTTGATTAGGCGTTGGGAATCGATCTCGGTCCTGATATGAACTCGTCCAGGATCAATCCCAAACGACTACGGGCAAATGCCACTTGCTCTGGACCTCGAGACGCAAAGAGCAAAGGTAACATTTTGATCAAACTCTTAATTTTTTTTCTTCTTTCTTTCTTTGATGCCACTGTGGCGCTATGGTTTCGTCCTCGCCGCTTCCTAATAAAAGCACGAACATGATCTATAACGATAACCCAAAACATGATTTGGTCAAGAATTGTATCTATATTGTCGCATAGTTTCTAGAAAATGATAGAAGAAAATTTTTTTTTTTAATGAATACATACGTTCTTGCAATTATATGCGAACAAATACATAAATATTTTAATTAAATGTTTAATGCACATCCAAGTTCCAAAATTCGACGACTTCAATGTTGTTCCCGTCTGCTAAAAGATGGCGCCACAATCAATGTATGTTGGTAGCATCACATATATGACCAAGAACATTAGAGAGATCATAGTTTTTATAATGATTAAAATGACAAAGCACTTTGACAGGAGTCTGTTTGGTCCATGAAAGGACCGGACACAAAACGAATGAATAGACAAGTAAATGAATCAATGAATAAATTCATTAAAGAATAGGTAGATGAATAGATAAATGAATAAAGACAAATCCACCCCCTATGCACCTGAATTCATTCATAGTACCATTTGCTTTAAACTCGAAATAAAACCAGTTGTTTGTCTACCATTTAATTGCCCTTTGCTTGTAATTAATCATCGTTAATAGCACAAAACAAGTTCTTTAATGAGCATAGTTTTTTTTTTTTTTTTTTTTTTTTTTTTTTTTTTTTTTTTTTTTTTTTTTTTTTTTTTTTTTTTTTTTTTTTTTTTTTTTTAGCAAACTTGAGATTTTCAATCCCAGGGTGATAATTCTTCATGTGGTTCATCCTGGGTTTACGATTCTTGGTTTGTATAAGTTTATGACAGTAATCATAACCTTCATTCAACCTAACCTAACCTAACCTAATCTGATATTCGGCGTATGGAGTGACAGTTCTTCAGATGGGATCTCATGGGGTGACTATTCTTCATGTGCCCCTAAAAAATCTACCTATGCTTTTTCAGTAATAATTCTGTGGCTGTAGAAAGTTTACCAAAATTAAAGAAATTGGACATGTCTTACATAGAATCAAGACTTAGTTTAGAATTGGACCTCAGGAAAGATATGAGGTTAAATTATCTTGATTTATATATATATATATATATATATATATATATATATATTATATACATATGTGTGTGTGTGTGTGTGTGTGTGTGTGTGTGTGTGTGTGTGTGTGTGTGTGTGTGTGTGTGTGTGTGTGTGTGTGTGTGTGTGTGTGTGTGTGTGTGCGTGTTAGAGACTGAAGCATACACGCTCAGGACTACAATTCAATTTCATAATCCGTCTCTTTAATTTCATCTTTTACGATTGTTTTTCCTGTCGCCAGGTGATTCAATTCATTCCAATCCTTTCAGTATCCAGAAGGTTAATGCGTTATGTCACATCATCTTACAAGTCCTGAACAACCTCGGAGAGAGTGGCAGGTTCTCCTTTGGGCGATCCAGGTCGTCATTCTGGAATGGGAACATTGTCGATAACAGACATATGGGTTATTAGGCACAGATTTCCGAGCCTTTGACAAGGGACCCGGTTTCTCTTAGATTAATGAAATTGCTTGACTGGCTATAGTGAAAATGTAAAGTAATTAAGACATTCATGAGGCTGTTCATCATGTTATTACGTAATCACCTTTCGCCCCACATCATTAATGGAATATTTTCGTTTTCGTGTGAATATGAAATCGAGGGAATACTATTTGTTATAAAACCTCAAACACTGCCTTTATGAATTATATATGAAATGCAGTCATACATACATATATATATATATTTATATATATATATATATATACATATATACATATATATATATATATATATACACATTTATACACTGTACATCTGTATGTTTATGTGTATGCGTGTATTTTATCTATTGTTTCTTTGATTCTCGTTATATAATTGTCTCGAATTATGTCTCAAAGCCCTTAAAGGACCGGCTAATTGAACCAATCATTTTCAGGAATATATTAACCTTGAACGCTTTCATCTGTATTACTTTTTCAAATATTGATCAAACTGTCTAGCACAAACCAAAGGTAAATTATCAAACCACTTGAGCTTAGTTAACTAAATTTACTATCCTTTTATGATCCAGAGGTTTCGATGAAACTGAATAGAATTGTGTGGTGTCACGAAGAAATATATAATAAAATCAGCCAACAGACGTGAAAGAGTTACATGGAGAGGTGTACAGTAAAACTAGACAACCGAAGCAGCGAAGCTTATTAAGACAAATCTTCTGAGACCACACTAAACCACAGAAAAGATTTTTGGCTTTGCTATGTAAGCAATGTCCCCTTGGACGTCAGTTCATGGTTCTGAATTCAAAGGAAATATATATTTTCCAATTTGCGTTTATCTGCACTTTGTATATCTAGATAGTTTTGTGGTTATGTTTGCATGTTTGTGTGTGTGTGTGTGTGTGTGTGTGTGTGTGTGTGTGTGTGTGTGTGTGTGTGTGTGTGTGTGTGTGTGTGTGTGTGTGTGTGTGTGTGTGCGTATGTGCGTGTGCGTCTGTATGTGTATGTGTGTGTGTGTATGTATGTGTGTGTGTGTGTGTGTGTGTGTGTGTGTGTGTGTGTGTGTGTGTGTGTGTGTGTGTGTGTGTGTGTATGCGCAGGTTTGCAGATATCTGTGTATTTATAGGTGTGTGAATACGTATATACGTATACGCACATGCGCGTGTACACATGTATACACGTGTACATGTACACAAAGTAACAAACCACCTCAATGCCTCTACGAACACACCCCCACGAAACCCAGCGACTTTGAATGTGATGACTCATTGCTTAACTGGGTAAAGTGTGTTGGCGCCAAAGTTAACCTTCGCGAAAAATGAGGATTAAAGTGTGGAAAAGTTAGTCTACACCAGCCGGGGTGATATAAATTTGTTCTTCGTGGCTTTGGCAGCCGAGGAAACCTAGTTAAGTGAGGTGAGGCAATGGAGAAGTGGGAAGAACAGATTTGAAGAAGAAGATGTCCGTAGGCGTCTGAGTAAGAGAATATCCTGGCCAGGGGGTTCTTCGAGGTAAAGGGACTTCGAGTATTTTTCGAACTCGATGGCTTTCCCACGAAGTGGCTGTAGAGTTCGAAGTGAGGTGAGGCAATGAAGAAAAGGGTACATATATATGATTTTTGTGAACATATATAGCTAAAAAAACATTTATATATTTTTTGTCAATATATACTCTATCATTATGCAATACTTCTTAGATATTTTTCTGTGTCTTCTGTTCCGTCAAAGTTTTATGCAATGATTTGTAACCACATTGCGTAGTCACAGTACTTTATTATTGCCCCCAGCTGTACTCACACCTCCCACATATTGTCGAAATCACAACTGTAGGGCTCTAGCAGCATCGATTTCAGCAGCCTCTCCTACATGGTTGTGAATCCCACTTCGTATTTTGGATACTACCATTGATAGTGATAACGCGTGGTGAAGATTTAATAGTTTTGACCTCCACATATAGATATTCATCCAAACATAGTCTCTTCTTTACTTTTTCGTTCTCTACAAAAGACATATTCATCTCCATGGTTCGAGATTTCCAGAAGTACTGAAACTTAGATAAAAAACAATTGTAAGGAAAAAGGAGAATTTGATGGCCAAGAAAAGGATAAACAGTATTCAACCGTTAAGCATTTGATTTTAAACAATTTACTATTGAACAATTGAATATTCAATAAACTATTTTTCGAGAATTTGATTACGAACAATTTACTGTCGATAAGCTGATTTCGAGAAATTCATTTAGATTCGTAATTGATGCACTCAGTATACGTTAGTAACTCAAATCTCTAGACTTAACTGAATTTTACCTAGTTTCGTAATTGAAGCACTCAGTATGCGTTATTAGCTCAAATCTGTAGGCTTTCTAAAAAGTGAATTGCTAGTCTTTCTGTTGACTTAGTTACGTTGCTCTGTCTTGTATGCCTCTGTGATGAAAGTGACGAGGTTCTATACAGAAATTGTCATCCAGAAAGAGGTCGCGCTGTGATCAAAGTTTACACGCCAGCCTTCCGAACTTTTATCATCAACTGTATTTACAAAAAACAATCCAGGCCACGCATCGTATTATCACAAAAAAGTACAGCGGGTTCGAATCCCGTGCACCACTGTCAAGGAGATTGTCTGATTGATGTCGCTGTTCACTAGCGAATTTCTCATATATATATATATATATATATATATATATATATATATATATAACACAAACACACACACACACACACACACACACACACACACACACACACACACACACACACACACACACACACACATTCACACACACACGTACACGCACACATACACACACATATACATACATACACACAGAAACACTTTTCCTTTGATACTCACTAGACATTTCTCCTTTTCAGAGTGTCCCCTTTATCCATCTTATTCTCGGTCGTTCCTTCAAGTTCACCTCACCCACTTCTGCCTTCTTTTTGCTAATCTCTCCTCATTCTGTCATTCTACGTACCAAAAGCCTCCAAATGTTCTTTGATCCATTCCATCTACACTCCCACTCTCTTCAGATCCTCATTTCTCACTCTATCAATCCATGTAACATTCACCAATATTTTCAAACACTTTATTTCAAATACCGGTTCGATGGTGCAGTGGTATCATTCTCGACCACTAATTCAGTGACTAGAGTTCGAGATCCGCCCAGAGCTAAAAAAAAAAAAAAGTCATTGCTGCACTACGAGCCGGCACCCCAACTCTAGTGGGCAAGGATTTGTGTGTGTGTCAGTGTGTGTTGAAGGTCTCGGAATTACCCATAGATTGGACCATATAGGCTTTGAGATATGAGCTCTCATCCGTAAGGGTAATAGCTGTTGATCACGAGTCCAACACGTGATACAAGATCGTGGTGAATCACACACATACACACATAATTAGAGGAATTAATAGTACTAAAATCAGTATTGTGTTAAAGAGACTTGTGTGAAAAAACTTACGCCAGAAAACTCTTATCTGCGACCAAAGTCCTTGACTTTATTCCCCAGAGCTCGTTGAATTAACATCCACGTTGTACGAAAAGAAACACAAATGAGTAACAGATCTAGCATACACACAACACATAACTGACAGTGGTACGATTCATTTGGGAAAACATGTCGTACATCTACGCTCACGGTTGTTGCAGGACGATCTCCCCACACTCCTTCTCAGTATAAAAGGTAAACATTCAGCGGGGGAGGCAGCTTGCCTTCAGAGCGAATCCCCGGTACCAGGAATTTCAGGAGCTAAGGGCAATGGGGAGTGTAATGATGCTATCAACAGACGCGAGCATAAGCGCGCACAGATTCACACTATATGTGTACACATGCACTCCTACACGTACACACACACATGTGCACGTACACGTACTTGTACAACCAGTCACACACGCACACGCAAAAACATTCATACACATATGAACACGTGTACATACGTACAGACACACACAAAGCACACACACGCACACACGCACACACACACGCACACACACACACACACACACACACACACACACACACACACAC
>NC_134790.1:3741236-3743736 GCF_046742065.1 Oratosquilla oratoria
ATGGAAGCCCCGCCCTCCGGCAACAGCACCACCCGCTGGACCTGTGACTGCTGTGAGCCCATGAAAGGGGTGGAAGAAGGGCTCTGAGGTCTCCGGGTCGTTGTCGACGTCAAAAAATACACTGACGATTTCGAAAAGAAAAACGCTCCATAAAAAAAAAAAGAGGGGGGGGAGAGCGTTGGCAAACTGTCAGGGAACGAGAAAGAGACCTGTGGTGCTGATTGAAAGCGCCTGGCTCCAGCCACAACGAGGAAGTATTCCCTTGTGTCACTTTGGACTCGGGAAGCGGTCTCACCTCGGCTGAATAAAATCTCCAGGCGGCAGGCAGAAGGAACACGCCAAATACGACCTGGGCAGTCATCAAACGAGCGGTTTCCAATATTTTTTTGGCTGCAACCCAAATGAGGGTCGTGAGGGTGTTTCGATATATAGATAAAGGCAGAATTTCCAAATGACAGGAAAGTAAAAATAAGCAATATTTCAGTGGCGCAGTAGGATCAGTCCAATCGCATACGCGGGTCCTTCCTTCGTTTGGGATCATTCAGGAAGGGCTGACCCTTGGGAGCGACGATTATCTCAAACTCTAGAGGGAATGCAAAAGCTGAAAGTTGTTGTTCTTCTTCTTCTTTTTTCTTCTTCTTCCTCTTCTTCTTCTTCTTCTTCTTATTCTTATTCTTCTTCTTCTTCTTAGCGTTCTTCTTCGCGTTCTTTTTCTTCGCGTTCTTTTTCTTCGCGTTCTTTTTCTTCGCGTTCTTTTTCTTTGCGTTCTTCTTCTTCTTCGCGTTCTTCTTCTTCGCGTTATTCTTCGTGTTCTTCTATTTTGCGTTCTTCTTCTTCTTCTTTCTTCTTCTTCTTCTTCGCGTTCTTCTTCTTCGTGCTCCTTACGTTATTCGCGTTCTTTTTCTTCGCGTTCCTCGCGTTCTTCTTCTTCGCGTTCTTTTTCTTCTTCTTCACTTTCTTCTTTTTCTTTACTTTCTTCTTCTTCTTCTTCGCGTTCTTCTTCGCTTTCTTCCTCTTTTCCTCCTCCTTCTCTTCCTTCTTCTTCTTCTTCTTCTTCATTTTCTTTTTTTTTCTTCTTCTTCTTCCTTTTTTGCATCATCGGTTTTCCAAAGTTCTCCCAACCTCCACGTCGTTAAGGGAAAAATTTATTTTACTGAACCTTTTTTCATTTCGTCCTCCTTGACTTCTTTATTTACCAACTTTTCGCTGATGATTTTAGTTTTCCATTTTCTTGTCATTTTCTTGTTTTTCATCATCAGCGCCAGTCACGGAAAATCTATTTTCAAAGTCTTGGAATTTGGAATATTCTTGGGCGTATATTGTGTTCCGCAGTTAGGCTGCCTTATGACTAACACAAGATTTTATCATCATGTATATGCATAACGCTGTGTTATATTCGCCTTGGCCCCCGTACGTGTTAATAAGGACTCAAGTTTGAGTCTCAATGGGGATTAATGACGGCTACCACAAATGTCGAGGCTTCAGCCACAGTGCAGCGCCTCTCGGTGTAAACCTCTTTCTTACATTAATCTACTCTTATAGGTAGTGACGTCACCTAAACTTGAATGACAAAAAAAAAAAAAAACGTTTTTATTCAATTAAAAAAACGTTTCCAAACATGGTGTCCTAAAGTCAATTACAGGGGTCTCTGGGAAGTGATGCATACAAAAACTCTTTTTTATTTCTTTATTCTTCTAGTAAGAATATATTACAGGGTGCTGAACTGTTTAGATCTGACTACATGGGTTGCTACTGTCAGAAAACTTAGGAAACGCTGTATTAGAGGAAAGTGTTTTATATACTATTGATACCTGACTATAGTGGGTGCTAGGTAGGAAAAGATTAGTAAACGCTGGGTGCATTAGTGGAAAGTGTTTCATATCAGGGTAAAAAATCATGATTCGCTAGACAGAATAATATTTGTAAGTATCGCTGATACCTCCAAAGACTAAGAGCATATACGAGTAACACATTGGATATCAAAAAGGTAATTAAGAAATTTACACCTATGTCCTAAAAAAATAATCATATATTTCAGAGATATGTATTGTGGATTGATCAGTCTGATTATCCCCCCAAAATTAAAGGTTTCTCTGAATTATAATATCATTTTTTGTTGGGCAGAACAAAGTAACATAATTTTATCAAAAGGTTGAATATATGTGTATTTATTGTATATATATGTTAGCTCATGGTATTTGTACATATAACATCATTCACAAGAATAGACATACACATACACACACACACACACACACACACACACACACACACACACACACACACACACACACACACACACACACACACATCACAATTCGTGGCGCAGTTAATAGGGTTCCCGGCTGCCACTACGGCGGTACGGGTTCGAAATCCACCTTGGGCTGAAGTAAGCTCAGTATCGCTGCGCTGCGGGTTTTTACTTCAACTCTCGTTGGCGGGAAGTTTGAGGGGTGTTTGCGTGTAAGGTCATACCATTACCCATAGATCGGTCATATAC
>NC_134790.1:3748736-3756236 GCF_046742065.1 Oratosquilla oratoria
TTGCCTCTTAATGTCAAGCACTCTAAGAACCATATATCCGTACCGAGTAGGTATGGCATTTGACTCTTTCTATCCTAGACGCCTCATATATATAGAAAGGTAATAATGAGCCGGGGGTACCAGAACCCTGAAATCCCCGTGCTTTTTCTAGTTAAAAGTATGTCTGTAACTTATAATCTGGCTTCTATTACCCGATATATATATATATATGTATATATATATATATATATATATATATATATATATATATATATATATATTTTTTTTTTTTTTTTTTTTTTTTTTTTTTTTTTGAGAAAAAAAAAATCCATCGAGAGTTAACTGAAAGTAAAGAAATTCAGCAGAGAAATACGTGGACGCAAGAAAGGCGTGAAGGAATGTAAGAAAGATGGAAGTGTGTTTAAAAGAACGGAGGGCACATAGAAAGAATGAAGAATGAGAATTGAAGGAGGGGGATAGCAATAGGAAAGGAAAGGGAAATAGGAGAAATGTAATGGAAAGGAGGGGAGAAAGAAAAAGGAGAGGAAAGAGAAGAAAAAGGAAAAGAAGAAAAAGGAGTAGAAGAGGATTCGTAGAGACGAAAACTGAAAAAAGAAGAAAAAAGAAATACGAGAGAAAAACAAAATAAATAAATGGTCAGGAGGAGGAAGAGGAGGAGGAGGAGGAGATGGAGGACGGGGAGGAGGAGGAGGAGGAGGAGGAGGAGTAGGTGGAGGACGGGGAGGGGCAAGAGGAGGAGGAGGAGGAGGAGAAGGAGGAGGAGGAGGAGGTAGAGTTGGAGGACGGGGAGAAGGAGGAGGAGGAGGAGGAAGAGTTGGAGGACGGGAAGGAGCAAGAGGAGGAATAGGAGAAGGAAGAGATGGAGGACGGGGAGGAGGAGGAGGAGGTTAGGAGGTGGAGGAGGAGGAGGAGGAGGAAGAGTTGGAGGACGGGGAGGAGCAAGAGAATGAGTAGGAGGAGGAAGAGATGGAGGACTGGGAGGAGGAGGAGGAGGAGGAAGAGGAGGAGGTTAGGAGGAGGAGGAGGTGGTGGAAAAGGCAAGGTAGTTTAAAGTTACGCTGACTCCGCTGGATTCCGATCACGTCAGGCAGGTCCGGGCGAGCCCGTGTCAGGTCACATAAAACCAGGTCAGGTCACGAAGGGAAAAGACAGACCAGAGATATGACACAATACAACTTTTATTTCCCGCCTCCCGTCTTGGACTTCGAAGTCCCTTGAACTATCCGGAAGAGGAGGGAGATGGGAAGGAGGAGGAAGAGGAAGAAGAGGAGGAGGAGGAGGAGGAAGAGAAGGAGGAGGAGAAGGAAGGAAATGAGTAAGAAGGGCAAGAACAGGAGTAAGATGATGAGAAGAAGGCAGGAGGGGGAGGGGGAGTTGAAAAGGGGAAGAGTTGTTCTTGGGAAGGAAGGAAAAGATAGAGGGACGGCGAGGAGAGGAAAATGAAATGAAGTAGAAAGAAAGGCGAAGGAGGTAAAGGGAGGAAGAAGAAGGCGTAGAAGAACTAGAAAGTGGGAGAAGGAAGAAACCAAACAAATTAGGGAGAAGAAAGGAAGAAGAAAAGCGAAGTCAACAAAGAAGTGGAGACTGAGGGACGATAGAAGAAAAGGAGGAGGATTAAGACAAAGAAGACTTAGAGGAGATGAAATAATTGTAAAAATTAAAGGAAGAGGAAGATGGGAAGAAATGGAGATAGGCAGCGTGGAAGAGTTAGATGAACGGACCTATCTAGTGGAGGGGGAGGACAGGTACGTACATACATACATATACCAAAGGCTTTTTCCACCTACATGGGGGGGTAGCCAAAAAGGAAAAGGCATAGAAACCACTCCCACCCATTCCATTCCAGGTACAGGAGTAAAGGAGAAAAGCACTAATAGGAGGAAGATGAATGAAAAGAGGTGAGAGAGGGAGGGAAAGGATAAAGAAAAGGAGGGAAAGAAAGAGAAGGAGAATGGAGGAAGTACATGAAAGAAGGAAAAGAGAGATGGAGGGATAGGTGAAGAGAAATGGAGGAGGAAAGAAAAATGAGAAACATCGTGAGAGGGAATGTGAGGGAAGAGGTGGGAGAGAGAGAGAGAGAGAGAGAGAGAGAGAGAGAGAGAGAGAGAGAGAGAGAGAGAGAGAGAGAGAGAGAGAGAGAGAGAGGAGAGAAAGGGGGAGAAAGAGAGAGAAGGAAAGTGAGAGCAGAAGAAAGAGAAAGAGAGAGAGGGAAAGAAAAGAGATAAAGAAAAAAGGAAAAAGAAAGAGATAGATTGATAGAGAGAGAGAGATAGAGAGAGAGAGAGAGAGAGAGAGAGAGAGAGAGAGAGAGAGAGAGAGAGAGAGAGAGAGAGAGAGAGAGAGAGAGAGAGAGAGAGAGACAAAGACAAAGAGAGAGAAGGAAAGTGAGGGCAGAAGAAAGAGAAAGAGAGAGAGGGAAAGGAAAAGAGATAAAGAATAAAGGAGAAAGAAAGAGATAGATTGATAGAGAGAGAGAGAGAGAGAGAGAGAGAGAGAGAGAGAGAGAGAGAGAGAGAGAGAGAGAGAGAGAGAGAGAGAGAGAGAGAGAGAGAGAGAGAGAGAGAGAGAGAGAGAGAGAGAGAGGGAGGGAGAGAGAGAGAGAGAGAGAGAGAGAGAGAGAGAGAGAGAGAGAGAGAGAGAGAGAGAGAGAGAGAGAGAGAGAGAGAGAGAGAGAGAGAGAGAGAGAGAGAGAGAGAGAGAGAGAGAATATAATAATTCTGGAAAAAGGACGGGAGGAGAAGTAGAGGAACAAGAGAAGAGGGAATGAAAGAGGGGTACATAAAACACATACCAGTAGAAGGGAAGAAGAGACAAAGAGAAGGGGAGGGAAAGGAGAGGAGGAGGGAGATGGAGGGGTAGGAGGAGAGTGAGGGGTGGGCCAGTCCGTGATTCTGACTGGTTCGAGGGCTGCTTGTGAAATTTACTGAAACCTGGAAGGCTGGACAGGGAAGCATTCTTTGATGGAATACCACGACCTTGTTGGTGACTGGAAGCTCTTCATTCCTGTACACGCCGGATTTTTCAATAGACACTTTCCGCATAACCTCCCCCCCCTCCCCCCTCCCTCCCCTCCCCCCCCTTTTTTTTTTTTTTTTTTTTTTTTTTTTTTTAACGCAATATTCCTCCTCCCAAACCGAGGCAGTGTAATATAAATTTTTCGTGAATTGTCCGTGTCAGGGTTGCTTTACTTTTCTCTATTTATTTTTTCATTTATTCTCTTCACTTCTGTTTTGACAGGAAGGTATATTTTCTCATATAAATTACAGTATACCCAGTACTGTAATTATTCTTGAGCTTCTTTTTAATTGTAAGGAAAAGTGAAAAATCAACAATAGTTTGCTTTCATCTAGGTAAATTCTAGATTCTATAGTAGGTTAGTTTTTTCGCCGTAAATTCCACCACATAAGTTCCACTACGGTAAAACACTAATTAAAAACAAAAAGACATTTTTTATTTAAGATATCAACTATTTCGACAATCATATGAATATGATATTAAATATAAAGACAAGAATATTATGATATTATAAAAATTATATTCACAGATAGATTTGTCAGATAAAATATTAATACTTTCGACAACAAAATGAAAATAACATAAGATATCAACGGAGAAATATTGAAATATAATGAAATTAATATTCAAACATTCGCAGAATTTTTTCTTTGTTCAATGAAAGCATAAGAATTGTAGTGTATTCGTTTTATTTTTGACATTCAGGCAAAAACATCAGCTTGGGCATCTCAAAGAGGATAAAGAAGTCATTTAATGCAGCAAAAGTACGATTTTTTTTTCCGATCATGCAACCGAGTGGACTGTCACAAATGCAGATGAACCAAGAAGTTGGCAGACCACATATCCAGTGGCACACTCTCTTCTCCTCCTCCACCTCCATTTCCTCCTCCTCCTCCTCCTCCTTCTCCACCTCTTACTCCTCCTCCTCCTCTTTCATCTTGTTCACTTCACCCTTTGCATATTCCTCCTGCTGTTCATTATCCTCCTCCTACTACTCCTCCTCCCCCTCCTCCTACTCCTCCTTCTACTCCTCCTCCTCCTCCTCCTACTCCTCCTCCTCCTTTCTCCTCCATCTCGTTCACTTCACCCTTCCTATATTCCTTCTGCTATTCATTCTCGTCCTCCTCCTCCTCTTCCTCCTCCTCCTCCTCTTCCTCCTCCTACTCCTCCTCCTCTTCCTCCTCTTCTCCTCCTCCTCTTCCTCTTCCTCCTCTCCTCCTCCTCCTCCTCCTCCTTACCTTATGATGAGCCACTCACCCCACTCTCCCATCTGCCCTCACATTTTCTTCGGGACTTTGAGGAACCCTTTCCAGTGTTTGCCAGAGGCGACCTCCCGGTCGAGTCTCCTGAGTCTTCGGATACCTGAGGAAGAGTCCGCGTCTTATGTCCTGACCACCATCCACTCCATCATGCACTCGTGTCTCCTGACCTTCTGACGTGACCTGTCACTTGACCTCGCTCCTTAGCATCCAGCTGCTTTATACACATTTTCAAATTCCCATTCTACATCCTCCCCCTCCCCCTCCCTCACCCTCCTTGCGTGTTCAGTGAGAATAGATGAATATCTAATTCCTTTGATTCGGTGACCTGGCTTACGAAATTTGGGTTCTGCTAATGACAAAGAGCTTATTCAGTTGACTGAAAGAATCGAGAAAACTGGGTCACGGACGGTTGAGACCATCTTTCATCCGTGGTCCGCTCGTAAAGAATGAAATAAAATAAGATAAAAATGAACGATTAAATAAAAGCAAAACGTCGCCGTCTTTAAGCAGTTAATCCGATTCGAGAAAACTTTCGTGATAAGACGACGTGACGTCACAGGAATTGGTTCGAGACGTAATACCTTACGTGGTTGATCCGTGAATCTGGTTGTCGCTCTGATGATAGCATTCACCCACATTTGTTTTGTCTCAATTTTTTTGCTTCTATTATTAGCCATGTCTATTTCTCGAATAGACGTCTGGCTGTCGAAACCTCTTTGTTCGTATATTCATATATACTCGTGTGTGTATATGTATATATGAATAGATAAATTAATAAATTAATAACTAGATAGATAAACAAATAAATAGACATGTAAATATAGTACAAGTAAATAATAAATAAAATATCTTTATGATGAATGATGGTTAGTAAAACAAAATGTCGGAAATTAAATGGCTGCACAAGACCCAAATCCATCCAACTGATAATGATTATCAAAAAAGAAGAGGGAAATATTGAACGTTTATATATATCCTGAGGAATAAGATGTTAGTGAGAGCTCATTTTACTTTACATATATATATATATATATATATATATATATATATATATATATATGTATATATATATATATGTGTATACATATATATATATACAGGTATATTATATATATATATATATATATATATATATATATATATATAATATATATATATATATTCATATACATATATGTATATATATAAAATTACATTTATCTATCTATATATATATAAATATGTATTTATATATATGTTTATATATATTTGTATATATACATATATATATATAAATATATATATATATATATTTATATATATATATGTGTGTATATATTAAATTACATTTATTTATATATATATGTATATACATGTATATATATATACATATATATATATATACATATATATATATGTATATATGTATATATATATATATATATATATATATCTATATATATATATATATATATATATATATAATTTGACACGAGGGGAAATTATCAAGATAACTACCATTCACATCCTTAAACACAGTGGCTCATTGTATAGCTTTTTATGATAATTACCAGACAATTATATTCATCTTGAGGTCAAATCCCAAGCCTAAAGGTCCTGTTCGATCCTATGAGAGGCAGATTGAGAAGGAAATCTAAACATTTCTAGCAATGAACGTTTTCGAAAGAAGAGAGAGGGGAGGGAGAAAATCTCGGATGACCAGGTCGAGGAGTCGAATATATTAGAAAACAAACTAAATAATTTGAATAAAGGAAAAGGGAAGGTAGCTAGATGAAACTGATCCATCCAGAGCGACATCGGAAACCTGAAGTCCAAACTCCGCTGAAGAGGATCAAGTGTCTCGAATGTCCTCAGGGAAGAGAAAGGACAGTAGACCACAGAAGTATTTTGATCCGCTTAGCTCCCGGGAGAGCGTCACAGAAACGAATAAAATAGTATGGCGATATGTAGAATAATAAAAATGGGCCTCTGTGTGCATTACATTTCCTATGCGTACATATCAATATATAGTTATGTTTATGTAGTTCTGTTCCACTTAACTCCCGGGAGAGCGTCATAGAAACGAATAGAATAGTATGGCGACACGTAGAATAAAAAAGTGTGCCTCTCTGTGTATTACATTTCCTATGCGTACATATCAATATATAGTTATGTTTATGTAGTTCTGTTCCACTTAGCTCCCGGAGGAGCATCGCAGAAATGAATAAAATAGTATGGCGACATGTAGAATGAAAAAATGTGCCTCTGTGTGCATTACATGTCTTATGCGTACATATCAATATATAGTTATGTTTATGTAGTTCTGTTCCGTCTGTATCGCTAATGACGTACTACCCAGGCTTATTAATGAAATTAGGTGGTACAGGGCGAGAATGGTAAAGTTGAAGACGGTAACTGTGTTTGCGTATACAGTGATACTATGTAAATGTTTGGTTCCTCTTTTTTTCTAACACAAGCCCACCGCTGCGCCGGGGGCCTTGGCCTGCGGCGCTGCGCCTTAGGCGCGGGGCGCTGCGCGCCCTGGGCATCACTATACTTGTAAGTCTTATCCTCTTTTAACTTTTCATTAAACGTCAACAGCTTTCGCTGAAACACCTTCACCGTCTCTTTCACAGCTAAAGCTTTAGTCTCTCGATACAGGTCTGGGAACTTAAACTCTTTCGAGTTCTTCGAGTTCTTCTTTTTCGAGTTCTTCGAGTTCTTCTTTTTCGAGTTCTTCGAGTTCTTCTTTTTCGAGTTCTTCGAGTTCTTCGAGTTCTTCTTCGAGTTTTTCGATTTCTTCTTCGAGTTCTACTTCTTCTTCTTCGAGTTCTTCGAGTTCTTCTTCTTCCTCTTCTTCGAGTTCTTCTTCTTCGAGTTCTTCGAGTTCTTCTTTTTCGAGTTCTTCGAGTTCTTCGAGTTCTTCTTCTTCGAGTTTTTTTATTTCTTCTTCGAGTTCTACTTCTTCTTCTTCTTCTTCTTCTTCTTTTTCTTCTTCTTCTTTTTCTTCGCGTTCTTCGCAAATAACCTGACACCTAGAATCATTCTGGAACACAAAAAACCCTCACGGCCAAAACTCGGCTGTAACGCTTTTTACCACGGGAAGGTGTAAGTAACTGGACCCACTACCATTATTTTTTTTTTTCTAACAAAGGGATTACACACATCTGAATAGAACAGCCTGACGGCAGCCAGGCGTAAGGTGTTTAGAGAAGGTCAAAGAAATGAGGGTTTCTCTCAGAGG
>NC_134790.1:3771236-3778736 GCF_046742065.1 Oratosquilla oratoria
GAGCTCCCCTCCCTCCCTCCCTCCCTCCCTCCCTCCCATTCCTCCCCCATTCTTTTTCCTCTCTCCCCACGCAAAGCGGCGGGCGTGTTTGGCAAAAGCCCCCCTAGCCCCAAGCCCCCCACCTTCCCCCCCCTAAAGAAGGGGACCCTTGTTTGCTCGGGAAGGGCGACAGCAAACGGGTTGAGGGGTGACCGTGGGGGAGATTCTTGTTTGGACAAAATCGCGAGGAATAAGTGGAGGAAAAGGGGTAGAGAGAAAGAGAGAGGGAAAATAGATAAATATAATCAGGGAAAGAGAACGATTAAGTGAAAAGAAAAAAGAGAGAAAGGGAGGGATAGAGAGAGAGAAAGGGAGAGAGAGAGAGAGAGAGAGAGAGAGAGAGAGAGAGAGAGAGACCGTTGTCGTGTGGGAGGAATAGACACACACAGAGAAAGAGCATGAACGAGAGAGGGAGAGAGAGAGAGAGAGAGAGAGAGAGAGAGAGAGAGAGAGAGAGAGAGAGAGAGAGAGAGAGAGAGAGAGAGAGAGAGAGAGAGAGAGAGGGGAGAGAAGCCAAGAAAGGAATTCCACACCAAGAATGCGTAGAGGGGACAATTGGTGTGTGTACAGAGCGAGTGAAACAAGACAAGATGGGAGGGGCAGAGCAACTGGAGGGGGAGAGGAGAAGGAGGAGAAAGAGGAGGATGCAAAGGAGGAGGAGGGGCAAAGAGGAGGAAGGGAAGAAAGAGAAGGAGGAGAAGGGGACAAAGGAGGAGGGAGCAAAGAGGAGGAGGGGAAGGAAGAGGAGAAGGGAGAGGAAGGGACAAAGGAGAAGGAGGGGCAAAGAGGAAGAAGGAAAGGAAGAGGAGATTGAGAAGGAGGGGACAAAGGAGGAGGGGACAAAGGAGGAGGAGGGGAAGGAAGAGGAGAAGGAGGAGGAGGAGGATAAAAAGGAACATTAGGAGGAAGAAGGAAAAGGGGGTGGATTTAAAGACGGTAAGAGACATTATGATGAATGTCAATAATAAGTTGACAAAAAAAGTAGTGGTCATAGCTGTAGAACCAAAGTTTCCTTAAGAAAAAAAAAAAACAAAAAAACAAAAACAAAAAAAAAACAGAATCTCCGGATAAATGTGCACATGGAATTTCTTTCGTTGATTTGTTGGAAAACATCAATTTTTGATTTGTTTGTTTATCTATTTATTTATTTATTTATTTATTTACTTATTTGCTTATTTATTTTTTGATCCTTTATTTATATATTTCTTGATTTATTTACTTATTCATTTATGTATTTATTCACACATTTATCTAGTTATCTATTCATATATTTATATTTATTTATTTATTTTCTATCCGTCTGGTACTCATTTCAAAAGTACGTAACATCCTTATGAAAAAAAAAATGTAGAGTTTAGTGAGAACATTAAAAAATAAATTGACAACATATTCAGACAGAATCATTAGATACCCCATGAACTTTTGTAGGTTATTAAATTTGATGTATTAAGGGAGCTAGCTGACGTCAAAACTATCACCTTTGCCCTTCGTGTTAATGAATTTGAGCCAATATCAGTTACCATTGACCCTGAGGAATCGTCCCCTTTGCTTTTGGTCCATATATTTGAAGCAGAACCGATGTCCTACGAAATATATTCTATTTGGGTTACCACGGCAGTGATAGAATATGTCCTTCACCTTATATGCCTTATGCTTCCTAACTGGATAACTAATATCGTTATCAAAAAAACTACCAATCAGTGTGCAATGGTGGCATAGAATATTCTTAGTGTGTTGTACATACGTATTTGTAATATTGTTTATTTATTATTATATATTTCATATATTATTGTGAGACCCAAATGTTCATTTCAGCGTATATGTTTTTCCCGCCAAGACGTAGCTTCTTGGCGTCGCTTGGCGTCGGAGTCAGTCCTAATTTCGCTTGCGTAGCGTACGCACGCTTGTCTTTGTTGTGCTAATTAATTTGAATATTTAACTCAAATTCGTTTCATTTAGCCATCCTGTACAAGTGTACTATGATAACGGTTTCCACATTTATACAGTTGATTGGAAATCTTCCCGGACAAACTAAGAGCCAATGGTCTTACAAAGGATTATAAAAGAGGAACATACCGACAGGAGGCTAGATGGTTCATAACTAGGTCGGATGCAAAAAATAACAATAATAAGTGAATAGATAGGTATATAGATAGATAAGCCTACTCTGGGTACGACAAAAATCTCAAGAACATTTCCCTCAGAGTAAGAGAAGAGGAAGAAAAGGGAATGTGTATGCCATGACTTCGGGATTTGAAGAGCGAGCCTCTTTTTTTTTTTAAACCTTTAACTGGCGTCGTGTTCTTCGACATAAAAGAGTCTGCAAGTGCCACGTGTCTTCGGCCAGGCTGCTGAGGTGTCTTCCTCCACAGAGACAAACGATTCATTTGAGTCTTCAAGTAAAGACAAAGACTCTTTGCTAAAGGACAAAGACTCCTTGCTAGAACGAGTTTGTTTACGGACGATACCTGAATTCAAGTATGAGATCGTCTGTTTTTCTCTTTCACGAGATAGGCCGAGGAGCTTACGCCTGAAGACGCTGAGCTGTGGTTGAAATCGTCACTCATGCCTAATGTGCTCGGATAGCTTTCGTAAGAAGCAGTTACAGGTAGTCTTAGAGATATCGTGGCTATGAGAATTTGGTCAAAGTCCAACGTCCCACAATGAAAAAAAAAAAAAAAATCAAAACCAAAAACTCAAAATTTTGGATTCTGAAGAGTCTGCGTGTCTGATGATTCTAGTGACCTTCGTGCTTATTGATACTGATTCTTCTTACTGCTGTGGCTGTGCCGAAGTGGATGTAGTAACTGCGGTAGATGTGGAGGTTGTGGTGGATGAGTGTACGAGGGTGGGGGGTACCGCTGTAAGACAAATAGGCCGCATCAGAATTCAAATCATTCCAAACTTGACGTCAACTTCTTAAGCATTTGCATTCATGTATCCTGATAGGCGCTGGTTCCTCGCCCTGAGCAGATAGTAGGGTGGGGGGGAGGAGGGGGAGATGGGAGAAAAGAGTAAAAGGATTGGATATAAGGAGGAGGAAAAATAGGAAGGAGTGGAGAGTAGAAAAAGGGAGAGACTGACAAATAAATAAATAATAAAAAAATATTTATTGGTCACGTAAATTACATGAAATTTGTCTTGTGTGTTTTCATAAGAAATCTAGGGCAATCATACATAGATGAGCTACTACAATCTTACAGTGGTTATCAAAATGTCATTTACACAAAAGCTAGAGAAATACAAATAAAAATACTATCTGAGTTTCAAGCCTTAACAGTCTACCCCATGATATGTATAATTTTTTTCTCATTTAAGATTCTTATACTAGCTGGTACAAAGGATTTAGAAAACCTAGCTGTTCTGCTTTTCGGTGATCTCAGTATTTGTCCTTAAGGTAACATTTGGTAACTGTTATTCAGACAACAATAAATTGTACTTCTTTCCTTGTGGACAAAATCACACTAAAGAGTAGTGATGAAAGTAGCTAAGAAAAGATTTACGGAAGCAACACAAGAGAAGGACAGAAATTAAAAAGTGATCAGGTTTCTATTTTGGGTCTCCAATTATAGTTTCCAATTATAAAGGAATTCTGAGTGACGCGGTCCGTATGGATGTCATTAAAATCCCGAAAGTATAGACTACACGAAACACGCAGTCCGGAGCCCAAAATGGAGAGAGAGAGAGAGAGAGAGAGAGAGAGAGAGAGAGATAGAGAGAAAGAGAGAGAGAGAAAGAGAGAGAGAGAATATGGAAGAGGAAATAAAAAGAGAGGAGGTGGTGGGAGAGGTGAGTGAAAAAGAGGGAAAGAAAAAGAAAAGAAGAGGAGAGAAAAGAAGAAAAAAGAACTGACGCTTGAGAGGAATTGTGGGAAAAAGAAAAAAGGAAGTGTGTGGAAGAGGATAAATAGGACGAAGAGGAGAAGAGAAAAGAAAGGGAAGGGGATTGAGAGGAGTGAGAAAATGGGAGGTGGGAGGGTTTTATGGAGGAGAAGGAGAAAATGGGAAGGGGGAGAAAAACGAAAACAGAATGGGAAGAGGAGAGAGAAATAGAAGGTAGGGGAGTGAAGAAGGTGAGGAACAAAAGTAGTTAGAAAAACGAAATTGGGTGAGGGTAGAGAAAGAAGCGACGAAGGAGGAAGAGGAAAGTGAAGAGAAAGAAAAGAGAGGAAAGATGGGGTACGTGAAAGTCGGTGAGGGAATCTGAGTATTGGGGAGGAAAGAGAAGATTAAGAAAAGGTTTCTAAAAGAGGAACAAGGAGTGGAACCGAATTCGGCCGGGTTTAATGGAGATTAATGAAAAATAACTCGATGACCGCCAAAACGGAATACAAAGAATCACTTGGCACGGATGGGGTTGATCTAGTCCCCCTGAGGCCGAATTTATAAAAGATCTTAACCCTAACGGTGGAGATTTTACCTAAAATCCCTATGTCGGCGACCTAAATTCTTATGTCTAGACATAACCTAGACATAATGGACAGCTGATTTAGGTAAAGTCTTCGCCATTTTGAAGATTTATGTCTAGACTTAGGGGCTAGGATCTTTTATAAACTCGGCCTCTGGTTGTTCACGGGGCGCCACAGAAAGGTGCATAGAAGGGCCAGTCAAAGTTCAAAGGAACTGTCATCCAGTTCGGTAAAGGTTAAAGAAAATGGAAAGAGTGAGAAGCAAGGCTTCGGATGGAAAACGGAGGAGGAAGGGGAGGAGGAGGGGGGAGGAGGAGGAGGGGGAGGAGGAGGAGGGGGGGAGGAGGAGGAGGAGGAGGAAGGAGGCCAGTTGGAAGGGTATAGGAGTGAAGAAATACAGGAGAATGAAAGAAGCGGGGAAGAGGGGAAAATGTCTGGTATTTTTTGTGGAGGAAGGTGATTTGATGGAGGGCAGATGGAAGGAAAAAGAGGAAGAAGGAGGAATGAGGTCTCCGGAGGGGACGGGAGGGAGTGAGAGGGGCAAGATTGTGTGAAGAAAGAATCTTTCCTTATAAGGAAGGGGATCAGGAAGTTCGTTTGGGGTTAGAAGGGAGTCGGGGTCGTAGAGGGATTAAGAATTGGGCTTCAGGTCAGGAGACTGAGAAGGCCACACATGGCACAAGTGGTAACGGTCTCACAAGGAAGAAATAATGATGAGTCTTAAGGTGGTGAGCAGCGTACGCCAGGAACACACACACACACACACACACACACACACACACACACACACACATACACACACACACACACACACACACACACACAATATATATATATATGTATATATATATATTATATATATATATATATGTATATATATATGTGTGTGTATATATATGTATATATATGTATATATATATATGTATATATATATATATATATATATATACATACAGTACATATATACATACATACATACATACATACATACATACATACATACATACATACATACATACATACATACATACATACAAGTCCTTGCACTTCGTCTGCAACAAGATCAGCATCTCCAAATGCAGCCTCGCTGCAAAAGGTGCAGAATAGTCTGGGCTGCCACCTTTTTGGGGCTACAGGGAATTAGGTTATGGAAAACAGCGCACCTAAGAGCCAAGTTAGCCTTAATTAGGTTACTGGAGCCGCCAAGGTGGGGGGAGGGGAAGGGTAGGGGGTAGGGAGTGGGGGGCTCTACAGTGGGAAAGGGTTGGTTTGTATATAATAAGAGAAAGAGGAAGAATGTGGGTCTGGTTGGTTATTTGTTAGTGCGTGCGTGTGTATGTGAGTTGAGGGGCAGGTGACAAGTTAATGTACAGCTCCACCCGCTCTCTTCTCTCTCTCTCTCTCTCTCTCTCTCTCTCTCTCTCACACACACACACACACACACACACACACACACACACACACACACACACACACACACACACACACACACACACACACACACACACACACACACACACACACACACACACACACACACACACACACACACACACACACACATACACATATATACATATATATATATATATATATATATATATATAAACACACACGCACACACACACACACACACACACACACACACACACACACACACACACACACACACACACACACACACACATACATACATATGGAAAGAGAAAGTAAGGGAGAAAGATTGAGGGATAGAGAGAGAATTGAAGTAGAGAGAAGTAAGAAAGGTAAGGTTATTGTGGACCCTTAAAAAAAAAATCTATGACAAATCTACATATATCTAATTTAAATTCAACACTGTTTATATTTTATAATATTTTGCATTACACGTAAATAAATGAGAGAGATTCGCTAGTGACAGTGACATTAATCTGATAATCTTTATGACAGTCGCATGCAGGATTCGAAACCACTGCTTTCGGCCACCGCAAAGGCTCTGTGAAGGTAATCTTACGGGTGGCCGAATGCAGCGGGTTCGAATCCTGCATGCGACTGTCATAAAAATTATCAGATTAGCGTAAAGAAATTTTGAAAACTGAGCTGAGTAATAGTTATGTTTTAGTCCTTCAGGTAATTTATCATTCCAAGAGTTCCGGGCTGATATATCTTATCTTGCCTGTCGCCAGGTGATTTTAATCGTAAAAAGGGAGCAAAATTGAATAAAATGGAATAATTATTGCTAGTCTGAATTTAACCACAATGAAAGTAATATAGCAGGTCATTGAATCAAAGGAACTAATAGACATACTGAAACTAATTATCAGTCTTATGTTCTGAGTAAATACGGACCATAATTGCTTGTTTCGATTTTTGTTCATGAGCACCTTAATTGCTGTTTAAGAATACGCCAGAAGCATGTGGTATTTCATCTGTAATAGATGTTCCTTGCAATACCATAAATGATATGTCACACTTTATAGTCTTTATTATGGTAAGTGCCAGACGATTTTATCAAACATCTAAGGGTCGACATTGGTGGAACATAACAACATAAGAATGAAAGAGACGGTAAGAGACCATAAGGCCTATACTAGGTAGTTCCATGTCCATTGCCACCAATCATTCCCCATTTAAGGTGTCTGGGTTGATGGAATGCTCGTTCACAAAAATAGATAAGAAAATAAAAATATAAATAGATAAAATAGATTTTATAAAGTATGCATAGCGCTAATTTTCTATATAAAATATGAATGTAGATACACAAACTATAAAGATATAGGATTGTGAAATTGAGATATAGAAATATAGGTATTTAAAGATACAATATTGAATATGGTACACAAAATTAAAAAAATAGAAAATATTATGATAAAAACATAGAAATATATATTCAAGATAATAAAAGTTTATTAATTTCATGTAGTGATGAGGATTTCGATATAGAAATTTTTCTGGTTTTACCCTGTCAGAGATTTTCGAAAAAAAAAATGTAAAAGGATTTTTCAGTGCGTGAAGAAAGGAGGGAGGGAGGAAAGATGACAGGAAGGAAGGAAAGAAGGAAAAAAGGAAGGAAA
>NC_134790.1:3786236-3796236 GCF_046742065.1 Oratosquilla oratoria
GTGTGTGTGTGTGTGTGTATGTGTGTGTGTGTCTGTGTGTGTATATGCGTGTGCGTGTGTGTGTATGTGCGCGCGTGTGTGTGCGTGTGTGTGTATGTATGTGTGTATGCGTGTGTGTGTGTGTGTGTGTGTGTGTGTGTGTGTGTGTGTGTGTGTGTGTGAGTGTGTGTGTGTGTACGTGTGTGCGTGTGTGTGTGTAAAATAACCAATAATGTCCCATTTTTTCTAAAACCAGATAATACTCTTCACATTAGACAACCGCATATTCTAAAATATCTTAAAATGGGACGGACTTGACATCTGATAATAAATGCAGTAATCCAGAATTATATTGACTCTTTGAAAATACTTTCAATGACCAAAAATTCCCTGAAGATGTACAATACATACATATACCAAGGCTTTTTCCCCCTTCCAAGGGAGGTAGCCAAAAAGGGGAAAGGCATAAAAAAACCCTCTCCCAACCATTTCATCCCCAAATACACTCCACACCCCTCCCACCCTTCCTCTCATCTGAGCACCTCCTGGATGACGGGTCATCCCTGCACCCCGCCCACCGCCCTGGGTCAGAAGCAGTGTCGCAAGACACAGTACATCCACAGCAAGGCCGCTTCATTTAATCGGTGACCCCCCTCTCCGTCCCCCTTTGCATATAAGGCGAGGACGGGGAGAAATCCCTTCGGGCTGCGGTCAAAATTTTAACTCACACATACTACTACCCCCACCCCCTACCCCCCCGCCCATTCCTCCTCATGCAATCACAACATCATCCATATACAACCATTCTCCACTCACCTCTGTCTTCCGTCCTCTCCCTTCCTTCCTCAACAGACATTCCCCTCTTCCCCAAAGCCCCCTTCACCCCATCCATCCACCTCATCCTAGGACGTCCCCTCATTGTTAACTCGTCCACATCTGCCTTCCATACCTCTTTTACTAGTCTTTCTTCACTCATTCTTTCCATGTGTCCAAACCATCCTAATATTCTTTCATCAACCCTCTCTCCCAAATCCTTTTTCACCCCTGTTCTCCTCCTCACCTCCTCATTTCTCACTCTATCCAGCCTAGTAACCCCCGCCATTATCTCTCAGACACCTCATCTCAAACACATTTCAAAACTCCTTCTCTCTTCTTCTCTTATGTTCACGTTTCTGCCGCCATACAGTGCTGTTGGCACAATCACTACTACTTCATAACATAAGTCTCCTCTTCGCATCCATTCCCAAATGTCTATTTCTCATTACACTCTTTAAACCACCAAGGCATTTACTCGCTTCTCTCTCTCAATCTACATTCTACCTCGCACCTTCACTCCACCTTTTCCTGCTACACTTGCACCCAAGTATCTATACAACTATCCACTTCCTCCAGTCGCTCCTCCCTTAATGTTCACGTCCAGTCTACTGCCACTTTCACTCCGTGTAAAGCTCATCACCTTACTTTTACCCACATTTATCTTAAAGCTTTCTTCTATCACATACTCTCCCAAACTCTGCCACCAGCTTCCTCAATCCCTCCTCTGACCCTGCCACAAGCGCAGTGTCGTCGTCCGCAAACAACATCTGGCTCACCTCCACTTTTCTCCATTTTCTTTAACCATCTCCAATCCCTGACTCACTACCCTAGCATTCACCTCTCGCACCACCCCATCCATGTATAAGTTGAACAGCCAGGGCGACAAAACGCATCCTTGACGAAGTCCCACCTTTACTTCAAACCACTCACTCTCTTCATTTCCAATCCTAACACATGCTCTACTACTCACATAAAACTCGTGACAGCTCCCAAAAGCTTTTCTCCTATCCCATAAATCTGCATAACCTCCCACAGTGCCTTTCTGTCTACCCTATCATAAGCCTTTTCCAGATCCATAAAAAGCCCAAAAAACATCCCTTCCCCTTTCCTATAGCTTTCTCACATATCTGTCTTACCACAAAGATGATCTACACAACCTCTACCAGTCCTAAAACCACACTGTTCCTCACCAAATTACTCCTTCTGTTCCTCTCCTAATCCTCTCAATTAAGATTCTCCCATAAGCCTTCCCTACTACACTCAAACAGGCTAATCCCTCTGAAATTACTACATTCACACTTGTCCCCCTTTTCCCTTGTAAAGAGGAACTATACAGGCACTACTCCAGTCCTCTGGTACTCTAACCCTCTCTCCAGCAAACATTAAAATAATCTTGCCAACCAGTCCACCATCACTAGAACCTCCCTTTTTCAGACATTCCTGCATGACATCCATCCAGACCACGTGCCTTACCTGCTTCCATAATCTTTACAACTGCCTTCACCTCATCCTTCCCTTATGTTTTCTCCTCCATTCTCCTCACTCATCACTCTCATTTTCTCGTATTTCCCACTGCAGCTATCTTTCCTTCCCTATCCTCCCTTCACATTCAGCAACTCCCTAAAATATTCTGCCCATCTTCCCCTCACTGCCATCTCTTCCGTTATCATCTCTCCATCTACACCTTTTACCTTTTCTTTCCCTACTTTTTTCGCCTCCCCTTCCTTTCTTGATTTCTTTCCAAATCTTCTTTTTATTACTTTCAAAATTTTCTGTCATACTCCCTACCCCATTTTCACATCTGCTCTCCTCGTTGCCTCCTTTACCTTTTGCTTTACTTCTCTTTTCTTCTTTTCATTGTACCTCTCATATGACTCCCATGTCCTCTTTTGTAACCAATCTGTGAATGCTCGCTTCTTCTCTTCTACAACCTTCTTTGTTTCCTCATCCCACCATTCATTACCCTTTCTTCTATTTCCCCCTGTCCTTCTTGGTTCCACACACCATCCTTGCACACTTTAAGACTCCCTCCTTGAACCATCCCCATTCCTCCTCCCCACACCCATCACTGCTCTATCTTTACTCCCTCCCACTCCTCCTTCAGCCTTCTTTTCGTACTCCTTCTCCTTTTTCCTTTCATTCAAGGAGTTCACTCTAAGAACCCTCCCTACCTTTTGTCCCTTTCCTCTTTCTCCATCTATCCTCCACTCTCAACTTACCTTCCACCAAAAAATGATCTGATATTCCCCCACCCGCTTCCCCTTAGCACTTGTACATCCTTAACTCTTCCTATCATAATCCTATTTACCACTGCATAGTCCTTTAAAGCCCTATCTACCACCCTTCCATCCATCACCCTCTCCCATGTGTACTTGTGCTTGACTGTCTTCCTAAACACCGTGTTAGCTATCACCAAACTCTTTCTAGACACATTTCCATTATCAACTCTCCACTGCGATTCTTTCTTGGACACTCCACACTTCCCAACCACTCCATCGATTGGACCATTTACAACCCTAGCATTCAGGTCTCCCAGTTCTATTACATTGACATTTCTTACTAAACCCTCTATGCACTCATTTAAAATCTATCCAAAAGGCCTCCCTTTATCTTCCATGCTCTTCTCACTGCCCGGCCCATATGCACTTACAAAGACCCACATCTCCCTTTCCCAGTTTCACCTTCATCCACATTATCCTTGAGGAAACCCTCTTTCCTCACTCCACTACCCCTTTACCTATCTCCTCACTTACTAGAATAGCCACCCTTTCCCTCCCTCGCCCTCTCTTCACTCCTGATAACCTCCCACTTACACTCCCAAACATACACTCACCCTTCCCTTTCCAACTTAGTTTCACTCAAAGCCAACACATCCAACTTTCTTCTCACAAAACATACTACCTATCTCTTCCCTTTTTACTCTCATCTGTACCACATCCACGCACATTAAAGACCCAAAACCTTAGGGTGCTGGCACCGAGGCCCGCCAGCACCCCTTATGCCTTTTCTTTTCGATTTAGGAAGTTGCCCCTTGGGCTACAGGGAGAAGGATGCCTAGTCCCTCTCCCCCGTCCCCTTTCTTCTCGCCTCTTACGAATTCCCAAGTGGGAAAACTTGGTGGCAGTATCTTTTCCCCCACCACAGGGAATTTCCCCAATCAGAAAGAGAATACTCAGAGAAATGGTACAGGACAGCAACATGGGGTTGGGGGACAGCATAACGGAGGGACAGTCGTAGTATAAAAGTGTCATCATTACTCTATGAACAGAATTTCTTCTATCATAGACAAAATGATGTATAAAAGAAATATACAAAAAAAAAATAACGAAGCTGGACTTTTGTGAATTACTTGACTCTTGTATCTCTGGGCTTCATTGTCATTTTAAGAATAATAAAATCTGATTAAGTTAGCCAGAATAAAATATTTCTAAGCTACATGACTCCTTATTGGGTTGAATATATCAATGTGAATTTTGTTTTGGAAGATATACTGTGTTTGCATACGAATTGGCATGTCTATGACTTTGGGTGTTTGTCAATATAACTTCATGAGTATAACATCTTACAGCGAACCTTGTTACAAAGTTAAATCTCACAAAGATTACATTCTTTTTGCCTTTCTCAAATTGACACAGTAAGTCAGACCATAGCGTTCTACCTCGCGAAGAAGAAGAGGAAAAAAAAAGAAAACATAATTTCAAGGAAAAGGAAATGCAATACCATTCTTACAACAGAAAAAAAAACGTCGCTAATAATACACAGAGTGTCCTGTCAAAAATGTCCCCGTTTTCCCCCCGCAGAGAAAATCATAACAACCTGTCACTGCATTGTCAAAAATCCTGACACACCACTTCCAACAGTGCCGCCCAGGGCAAGCATCAGTAGCCATCGCCTGCCAACACTGCATGGCATCAGACCTCCCAAATCCTCATATCATGTGACCGTTAGCCGACAGACAACAGGGAGACTTGCCAACAGGATCCTCTCACAACTCTGATAAACTGACAAGAACACCCAATCCTGCCACAAGCTGCTTGAGACGTGCGGAAGACAAGGAAGGGTAGGTCAGGTCAAGTTGATGCACCAGAATATGTTAAAGTCGGGGCGTGGGAGGCCACAAGGTCTTGGAGTTCCGTCACTAAAGGAAATTGAGATGGGGCAAGTAAATCAAACACACTTTTTATATTCTATAATATACACCACCAAAGCAAAATGGTTACAACAACGCTATAGTCACAGGGCTTAAGGGAGGGTCCCAGCCTAAAATCAAGGCTGCGTCATCATCTGTAGTCTTTCGACTGAAAATTATTTGGATATAATACTTTGCTTTCCAAAAAATGTATATGTATATATATACATATATATATATATTTATATATATGTGTGTATATATAGGTATTGTATATATATATATATATACATATATATATATGTATATATATAAATGTATGTATATATATATATATATACATGCTATATATATATATACACGCACACACATACACATACACATACACACACACACACACACACACACACACACACACGCACACACACACACACACACACACACACACACGCACACACACACACGCATATATATATATATATATATATATATATATATTATATATATACACATATACATATATATGTATATATATATGTATATATGTATATATGTATATATATATATATATATATATATATATATATATATATATATATATTATATACAAGTAGTTTTATTCAGCTGAGGGAAATCTCCCAGTACTGTTTAATGATTTATACTTGTTGTAAAGTTTCAACTTTACTTGAAATTCAATTCAATGAATTATTCATTGTGAAATTATTCATACTAGTTTTAAAGTGTCAATCCAATAATCTATTCATCTCAAAATGATTTATAGTAGTTTTAAAGTTTCAACCGAATTACTTAAAATTCAATCCAATAGATTATTCATCCCAAAATAGATTCGGATATGGTAATCATAACCTTAAGATATTTTTCTTGTATTTAAGCTTGATAGCTATAGTGTCTTCATTGACTATTTTTTCTTGAAAGAATTTAATTTGCAACGAATTCATGTTGCTCGACGTCTGGAATTGTCGATCTGCCCGCTGGTTTTGGGCTGAGAAGACCTTCGATCAGGTCCATGGCAGAACTGCCGATGTCACTCCAGGGTCTGCCGTCGAGGAGTTTCTGGTCCTTTTGCACCCAACGTCGGTAGTCAGGGTCGCACTTCCTGGCGACCTCCCACGGGTCGCGTCCGCTCAGCATCTTGACGAGGATAACTCCACACGACCACATGTCGGTGGGTTCTCCTTTGTACCGCCGCTTGAAGATTTCAGGAGCCGCGTAGGCCCAAGATCCGCAGACTACGCTGAGGTATGTCTCTTGGCTTTCGATCTTGGCCGAGAACCCGAAGTCGGCAATTTTCAGAACGTCGTTGTCATCGAGGAGCAAGTTGGGGGGTTTTAGATCCCTATGCACCACGCATTGTGCATGCATATACTTGACTCCTGAGATGAGCTGCTTGAAATAAAACCTGGAAATATCTTCGTCCAAGCCTGAGGGCCCGATTTTCTCTTCCAGGTCACCTCCTGAGGCGTATTCCAGGTAAATATGAAGGTGAGTCTTGTCCTTCTCAGAGCTCAACAACCGCAGAATGTTGCGGTGCTGAAGACTCTGTTGGACCTCAACCTCGGTTTCTTTGTCGCCATTGATGTCGTCGAGTTCGACCGATTTCTTCGCGACGAAAGCTCCTGAAGAGGCGTTCATCAGCAAGACGACAGAGCCGAAGTTGCCTTCGCCTAGCTCTCGGACCTCGATCCAGTCGTCGCTGGCCTCTTCGGAGGATTTAACTTTCTTGGCAGCGCATTGTTCCACTTCTTCAGCGCTGGACGAGAGGGACCGCTTCCTTTTTACGTTGAAGCTAGTCTCGACGTCAGGAGGTCGGAAGTCTTGTGTGCTGGACCACTCCTCGACGCTGGATTCCTGGATGGTGAAACTCCTTCTGGAACTCCCTCCTGATCTCCATTGTTCTTCCTCCTGTTCTTGCTGAGAGCTGCTGGAGATTATGGAGGCGGCGACTGAAGTTTTCTGGAACAAGAGACTGAGAGGGGACGCGAAAAGGTTATGCGAAGTACCAACTGATGAACATCTGAGATGTGATACAGTGGCCGTTGTCTCCAACTTTCCCAAAATTTAATACATACATATACCCGGTATATATACACATACATACATGCATACATACATAAATATATATATACTTACATATATATATATACTTATACATTTATATATATATATATATATATATATATATATGTGTGTGTGTGTGTGTGTGTGTGTGTGTGTGTGTGTGTGTGTGTGCGTGTATGTGTGTGTGAGTGTGTGTGTATGTGCGTGCGTGTGTGTGTGTGTGTGTGTGTGTGTGTATGTGTATGTGTGCGTGTGTGCGTGTGTGTGTGTGTGTGTGTGTGTGTGTGTGTACGTGAGTGTGTGTGTGTGTACGTGTGTGCGTGTGTGTGTGTAAAATAACCGATAATGTCCCATTTTTTCTAAAACCAGATAATACTCTTCACATTAGACAACCGCATATTTTAAAATATTTTAAAATGGGACGGACTTGACATCTGATAATAAATGCAGTAATCCAGAATTATAGTGACTCTTTGAAAATACTTTCAATGACCAAAAATTCCCTGAAGATGTATAAAAGAAATATACAAAAAAAAAAAAAAACGAAGCTGGACTTTTGTGAATTACTTGACTCTTGTATCTCTGGGCCTCATTGTCATTTTAAGAATAATAAAATCTGATTAAGTTAGCCAGAACAAAATATTTCTAAGCTACATGACTCCTTATTGGGTTGAATATATCAATGTGAATTTTGTTTTGGAAGATATACTGTGTTTGCATACGAATTGGCATGTCTATGACTTTGGGTGTTTGTCAATATAACTTCATGAGTATAACATCTTATAGCGAACCTTGTTACAAAGTTAAATCTCACAAAGATTACATTATTTTCGCCTTTCTCAAATTGACACAGTAAGTCAGACTATAGGGTTCGACCTCACGAAGAAGAAGAAGAAGAAAAAAAAAGAAAACATAATCTCAAGGAAAAGGAAATGCAATACCATTCTTGCAACAGAAAAAAAAAACGTCGCTAATAATACACAGAGTGTCCTGTCAAAAATGTCCCCGTTTTCCCCCCGCAGAGAAAATCATAACAACCTGTCACTGCATTGTCAAAAATCCTGACACGCCACTTCCAACAGTGCCGCCCAGGGCAAGCATCAGTAGCCATCGCCTGCCAACACTGCATGGCATCAGACCTCCCAAATCCTCATATCATGTGACCGTTAGCCGACAGACAACAGGGAGACTTGCCAACAGGATCCTCTCACAACTCTGATAAACTGACAAGAACACCCAATCCTGCCACAAGCAGCTTGAGACGTGCGGAAGACAAGGAAGGGTAGGTCAGGTCAAGTTGATGCACCAGAATATGTTAAAGTCGGGGCGTGGGAGGCCATAGGGTCTTGGAGTTACGTCACTAAAGGAAATTGAGATGGGGCAAGTAAATCAAACACAGGCGATGATTTTGGCAGTAAACTTTTTATATTCTATAATATACACCACCAAAGCAAAATGGTTACAACGACTCTATATTCACAGGGCTTAAGGGAGGGTCCCAGCCTAAAATCAAGGCTGCGTCATCATCTGTAGTCTTTCGACTGAAAATTATTTGGATATAATACTTTGCTTTCCAAAAAATGTATATTATGTATATAAATATATATATATATATAAATATATGTATATATATATGTATATGAATATATTATATATATATATATATATATATATACATATAATAAATTTACACACACACACACATACATACACACACACACACATACACACACACACACACACACACACACACACACACACACACACACACACACACACACACACACACACACACACACACACACACACACACACACACACACACACACACACACACACACACACACACACACATATATATATATATATATATATATATATATATATATATATATATATATATATATATGTGTGTGTGTATATACATATATATATATATATAAGTGTGTATATATATATATATATATATATGCATATATACAAGAAGTTTTATTCAGCTGAGGGAAACCTCCCAGTACTATTTAATGATTTATACTTGTTGTAAAGTTTCAACTTCACTTCAAATTCAATTCAATGAATTATTCATTGTAAAATTATTCATACTAGTTTTAAAGTGTCAATCCAATAACTTATTCATCTCAAAATGATTATAGTAGTTTTAAAGTTTCAACCGAATTACTTAAAATTCAATTCAATAGATTATTCATCCCAAACTAGATTCGGATATGGTAATCATAATCTGAAGATATTTTTCTTGTATTTAAGCTTGATAGCTATAGCGTCTTCATTGACTATTTTTTCTTGAAAGAATTTAATTTGCAACGAATTCATGTTGCTCAACGACTGGAATTGTCGATCTGCCCGCTGGTTTTGGGCTGAGAAGACCTTCGATCAGGTCCATGGCAGAACTGCCGATGTCAGTCCAGGGTCTGCCGTCGAGGAGTTTCTGGTCCTTTTGCACCCAACGTCGGTAGTCAGGGTCGCACTTCCTGGCCACTTCCCACGGGTCGCGTCCGCTCAGCATCTTGACGAGGATAACTCCACACGACCACATGTCGGTGGGTTCTCCTTTGTAGCGCCGCTTGAAGATTTCAGGAGCCGCGTAGGCCCAAGATCCGCAGACTACGCTGAGGTATGTCTCTTGGCTTTCGATCTTGGCCGAGAACCCGAAGTCGGCAATTTTCAGAACGTCGTTTTCATCGAGGAGCAAGTTCGGGGGTTTTAGATCCCTATGCACCACGCATTGTGCATGCATATACTTGACTCCTGAGATGAGCTGCTTGAAATAAAACCTGGACATCTCTTCGTCCATGCCTGAGGGCCCGATTTTCTCTTCCAGGTCACCTCCTGAGGCGTATTCCAGGTAAATATGAAGGTGAGTCTTGTCCTTCTCTGAGCTCAACAACCGCAGAATGTTGCGGTGCTGAAGACTCTGTTGGACCTCAACCTCGGTTTCTTTGTTGACAATGAAGTCGTCGAGTTCGACAGACTTCTTCG
>NC_134790.1:3801236-3806236 GCF_046742065.1 Oratosquilla oratoria
GCTCAGCATCTTGACGAGGATAACTCCACACGACCACATGTCGGTGGGTTCTCCTTTGTAGCGCCGCTTGAAGATTTCAGGAGCCGCGTAGGCCCAAGATCCGCAGACTACGCTGAGGTATGTCTCTTGGCTTTCGATCTTGGCCGAGAACCCGAAGTCGGCAATTTTCAGAACGTCGTTGTCATCGAGGAGCAAGTTGGGGGGTTTTAGATCCCTATGCACCACGCATTGTGCATGCATATACTTGACTCCTGAGATGAGCTGCTTGAAATAAAACCTGGAAATATCTTCGTCCAAGCCTGAGGGCCCGATTTTCTCTTCCAGGTCACCCCCTGAGGCGTATTCCAGGTAAATATGAAGGTGAGTCTTGTCCTTCTCTGAGCTCAACAACCGCAGAATGTTGCGGTGCTGAAGACTCTGTTGGACCTCAACCTCGGTTTCTTTGTTAACATTGAAGTCGTCGAGTTCGACAGACTTCTTCGCGACGAAAGCTCCTGAAGAGGCGTTCATCAGCAAGACGACAGAGCCGAAGGCGCCTTCGCCGAGCTCTCGGATTTCGATCCAGTCGTCGCTGGCCTCTTCGGAGGATTTAACTTTCTTGGCAGCGCATCGCTCCACTTCTTCAGCGCTGGACGAGAGGGACCGCTTTCTTTTTACGTTGAAGCTGGTCTCGACGTCGGGAAGTTGGAAGTCCTGTGTGCTGGACCACTCCTCGACGCTGGATTCCTCGATGGCCAAACTCCTGCTGGAACTCCCTCCTGATCTCCATTCTTCTTCCTCCTGTTTTTGCTGAGAGCTGCTGGAGATCATGGAGGGGGCGAGTGAAGTTCTCTGGAACAAGAGACTGAGAGGGGGGCGCGAGAAGGTTATGCGAAGTACCAAGTGATGAATTTCTCAGATGTGATACAGTGGCCGTTGTCTCCAACTTTCCCAAAATTTAATACATACATATACCCGGTATATATACACATACATACATGCATACATACATAAATATATATATACTTACATATATATATATCTATACATTTATATATATATATATATATATATGTGTGTGTGTGTGTGTGTGTGTGTGTGTGTGTGTGTGTGTGTGTGTGTGTGTGTCTGTGTGTGTATGTGTGTGTGCGGATGTGTGTATGTGCGTGCGTGTGTGTGTGTGTGTGTGTGTGTGTGTATGTGTGTGTGTGCGTGTGTGTGTGTGTGTGTGTGTGTGTGTGTGTGTGTGTGTGTGTGTGTGTGTGTGTGTGTGTGTGTGTGAGTGTGTGTGTGTGTACGTGTGTGCGTGTGTGTGTGTAAAATAACCGATAATGTCCCATTTTTTCTAAAACCAGATAATACTCTTCACATTAGACAACCGCATATTTTAAAATATTTTAAAATGGGACGGACTTGACATCTGATGATAAATGCAGTAATCCAGAATTATAGTGACTCTTTGAAAATACTTTCAATGACCAAAAATTCCCTGAAGATGTACATACATACATATACCAAGGCTTTTTCCCCCTTCCAAGGGAGGTAGCCAAAAAGGGAAAGGCATAAAAACACTCCCACCCATTTCATCCCCAAATACACTCCACACCCCTCCCACCCTTCCTCTCATCTGAGCACCTCCTGGATGACGGATCATCCCTGCACCCCGCCCACCGCCCTGGGTCAGAAGCAGTGTCGCAAGACACAGTACATCCACAGCAAGGCCGCTTCATTTAATCGGCGACCCCCCCTCTCCGTCCCCCTTTGCATATAAGGAGAGGACGGGGAGAAATCCCTTCGGGCTGCGTCAAAATTTACTCACACATACTACCCCACCCCCCACCCCCCCGCCCATTCCTCCTCATGCAATCACAACATCATCCATATACAACCATTCTCCACTCACCTCTGTCTTCCGTCCTCTCCCTTCCTTCCTCAACAGACATTCCCCTCTTCCCCAAAGCCCCTTCACCCCATCCATCCACCTCATCCTAGGACGTCCCCTCATGTTAACTCCCTCCACATCTGCCTTCCATACCTCTTTTACTAGTCTTTCTTCACTCATTCTTTCCATGTGTCCAAACCATCCTAATATTCTTTCATCAACCCTCTCTCCCAAATCCTTTTTCACCCCTGTTCTCCTCCTCACCTCCTCATTTCTCACTCTATCCAGCCTAGTAACCCCCGCCATACTTCTCAGACACCTCATCTCAAACACATTCAAACTCCTTCTCTCTTCTTCTCTTATGTTCCACGTTTCTGCCCCATACAGTGCTGTTGGCACAATCACTCCTTCATACAGTCTCCTCTTCGCATCCATTCCCAAATGTCTATTTCTCATTACACTCTTTAAACCACCAAGGCATTTACTCGCTTCTCTCAATCTACATTCTACCTCCACCTTCACTCCACCTTTTCCTGCTACACTTGCACCCAAGTATCTATAACTATCCACTTCCTCCAGTCGCTCTCCCTTAATGTTCACTTCCAGTCTACTGCCACTTTCACCCCTTGTACATCTCATCACCTTACTTTTACCCACATTTATCTTTAGCTTTCTTCTATCACATACTCTCCCAAACTCTGCCACCAGCTTCCTCAATCCCTCCTCTGACCCTGCCACAAGCGCAGTGTCGTCCGCAAACAACAGCTGGCTCACCTCCCACTTTTCTCCATTTTCTTTAACCATCTCCAATCCCTGACTCACTACCCTAGCATTCACCTCTCGCACCACCCCATCCATGTATAAGTTGAACAGCCAGGGCGACATAACGCATCCTTGACGAAGTCCCACCTTTACTTCAAACCACTCACTCTCTCCATTTCTCCATGCTCTACTACTCACATAAAAACTCTTGACAGCTCCCAAAAGCTTTTCTCCTATCCCATAAATCTGCATAACCTCCCACAGTGCCTTTCTGTCTACCCTATCATAAGCCTTTTCCAGATCCATAAAAGCCAAAAAAACATCCTTCCCCTTTCCTATAGCTTTCTCACATATCTGTCTTACCACAAAGATCTGATCTACACAACCTCTACCAGTCCTAAAACCACACTGTTCCTCACCAATTACTCCTTCTGTTCCTCTCCTAATCCTCTCAATTAAGATTCTCCCATAAGCCTTCCCTACTACACTCAACAGGCTAATCCCTCTGAAATTACTACATTCACACTTGTCCCCTTTTCCCTTGTAAAGAGGAACTATACAGGCACTACTCCAGTCCTCTGGTACTCTACCCTCTCTCCAGCAAACATTAAATAATCTTGCCAACCAGTCCACCATCACTGAACCTCCCTTTTTCAGACATTCTGCATGACATCCATCCAGACCAGGTGCCTTACCTGCTTTCATCATCTTTACAACTGCCTTCACCTCATCCTTCCTTATTTCTCCTCCATTCTCCTCACTCATCACTCTCATTTTCTTCGTATTTCCCACTGCAGCTATCTTTCCTTCCCTATCCTCCTTCACATTCAGCAACTCCCTAAAATATTCTGCCCATCTTCCCCTCACTGCCATCTCTTCCATTATCAACTCTCCATCTGTACCTTTTACCTTTTCTTCCCTACTTGATTCGCCTCCTCTTCCTCTCTTAATTTCTTTCCAAAACATCTTTTTATTACTTTCAAAAATTTCTGTCATACTCCTACCCCATTTCACATCTGCTCTCCTCTTTGCCTCCTTTACCTTTTGCTTTACTTCTCTTTTCTTTTCTTTGTACGTCTCATATGACTCCCCTGTCCTCTTTTGTAACCAATCTGTGAATGCTCGCTTCTTCTCTTCTACAACCTTCTTTGTTTCCTCATCCCACCATTCATTACCCTTTCTTCTATTTCCCCCTGTCCTTCTTGTTCCACACACCATCCTTGCACACTTTAAGACTTCCTCCTTGAACCATCCCCATTCCTCCTCCACACCCATCACTGCTCTATCCTTTACTCCCTCCCACTCCTCCTTCAGCTTCTTTTCGTACTCCTTCTCCTTTTCCTTTTCATTCAAGGAGTTCACTCTAAGAACCTCCCTACCTTTTGTCCCTTTCCTCCTTCTCCATCTATCCTCCACTCTCAACTTACCTTCCACCAAAAAATGATCTGATATTCCCCCACCCTCTCCCCTTAGCACATGTACATCCTTAACTCTTCCTATCATAATCCTATTTACCACTACATAATCCATTAAAGCTCTATCTACCACCCTTCCCTCCACCACCCTCTCCCATGTGTACTTATGCTTGACTTTCTTCCGAAACACTGTATTTGCTATCATCAACTCTCTTTCTAGACACATTTCCACCATCAACTCTCCACTACGATTCTTTCCTGGAACTCCACACTTCCCAACCACTCCATCGATTGGACCATTTCCCACTCTAGCATTAAGGTCTCCCAGTACTATTACATTGACATTTCTTCCTAAACCCTCTATGCACTCATTTAAATCTATCCAAAAGGCCTCCCTTTCTTCCATGCTCTTCTCACTGCCCGGCCCATATGCACTTACAAAGACCCACATCTCCTTTCCCAGTTTCACCTTCATCCACATTATCCTTGAGGAAACCTCTTTCCACTCCACTACCCCTTTACCTATCTCCTCACTTACTAGAATAGCCACCCCTTCCCTCCCTCGCCCTCTCTTCACTCCTGATAACCTCCCACTTACACTCCCAAACATACACTCACCCTTCCCTTTCAACTTAGTTTCACTCAAAGCCAACACATCCAACTTTCTTCTCACAAACATACTACCTATCTCTTCCCTTTTACTCTCATCTGTACCACATCCACGCACATTAAAAGACCCAAACCTTAGGGTGCTGGCCCGAGGCCCGGCAGCACCCCTTATGCCTTTTCTTTTCGATTTAGGAAGTTGCCCCTTGGGGCTACAGGGAGAAGGATGCCTTGTCCCTCTCCCCGTCCCTTTCTTCTCGCCTCTTACGATCCAAGTGGGAAAACTTGGTGGCAGTATTCTTTTCCCCCACCACAGGGAATTTCCCCAATCAGAAAGAGAATACTCAGAGAAATGG
>NC_134790.1:3813736-3828736 GCF_046742065.1 Oratosquilla oratoria
CTTGACGAGGATAACTCCACACGACCACATGTCGGTGGGTTCTCCTTTGTACCGCCGCTTGAAAATTTCGGGAGCCGCGTAGGCCCAAGATCCGCAGACTACGCTGAGGTATGTCTCTTGGCTTTCGATCTTGGCCGAGAACCCGAAGTCGGCAATTTTCAGAACGTCGTTGTCATCGAGGAGCAAGTTGGGGGGTTTTAGATCCCTATGCACCACGCATTGTGCATGCATATACTTGACTCCTGAGATGAGCTGCTTGAAATAAAACCTGGAAATATCTTCGTCCAAGCCTGAGGGCCCGATTTTCTCTTCCAGGTCACCTCCTGAGGCGTATTCCAGGTAAATATGAAGGTGAGTCTTGTCCTTCTCTGAGCTCAACAACCGCAGAATGTTGCGGTGCTGAAGACTCTGTTGGACCTCAACCTCGGTTTCTTTGTTGACATTGAAGTCGTCGAGTTCGACAGACTTCTTCGCGACGAAAGCTCCCGAAGAGGCGTTCATCAGCAAGACGACAGAGCCGAAGGCGCCTTCGCCGAGCTCTCGGATTTCGATCCAGTCGTCGCTGGCCTCTTCGGAGGATTTAACTTTCTTGGCAGCGCATCGTTCCACTTCTTCAGCGCTGGACGAGAGGGACCGCTTCCTTTTTACGTTGAAGCTGGTCTCGACGTCAGGAAGTTGGAAGTCTTGTGTGCTGGACCACTCCTCGACACTGAAATCCTCGATGGCTAAACTCCTGCTGGAACTCCCTCCTGATCTCCATTCTTCTTCCTCCTGTCTTTGCTGAGAGCTGCTGGAGATCATGGAGGCGGCGAGTGAAGTTCTCTGGAACAAGAGACTGAGAGGGGGGCGCGAGAAGGTTATGCGAAGTACCAATTGATGAACATCTCAGATGTGATACAGTGGCCGTTGTCTCCAACTTTCCCAAAATTTAATACATACATATACCCGGTATATATACACATACATACATGCGTACATACATAAATATATATATATACTTACACATATATATATATTTATACATATATATATATGTATATATATATGTATATATATATATATACATACATGTATACATACATATATATATATATATACATATATATATATATATATACATATGCATATACTAATATATACACGCACACACACACACACACACACACACACACACACACACATATATATATATATATATATATGTATATATATATATATATATATATATATATATATATATATATATATATATATATATATATATATGTTTTGCCCATCTGGAGGAGCCAGATGGGCAATTCCAAGAATTCGGGGTCTCCTCCACAAAGACTCCCCATTCCCCGCCAAAGTGAAGAACATCCTGCCATTCGTCGTTCCCAAAGACTGAGAAGCAAATTGGCGCCGAACCCGGGAGTGACCTCTCCGAGTACTGTTTCCGCCAACCTGTGATCTCTCCTAGTGTTCGTGCTCATATGGGTGACCTCCTCCAGTTTCTACACGGTGTCTTCTCCCCGTGCTTTTCTCTTCCTTTAAAATATGCTTCCTTTTCCATTCTTATTCACATCAACTGCGAAACGTTTTGAAATTTGTTCTGCTTGTATTTTGTATTTTGCTGTATTCTTTGTCTTTTCTTGTATTTAGTTTACTGTGTGCAGTAATTTTTGTGTTCATTATAACTTTTGTTTCCTATGAGTTTTGGAAATTTTATTTACTCCCTTTCCCCCTACCAGAAATCTACTTTTCGCAAGCTTGAGAGCTCACGGGAAAAGTTAATAATTCCTTTGCTGTCGTTTTTAACAGAATATATATGTATATATATATATATATATGTGTGTGTGTGTGTATGTATATATACATATGCATATACATATACATACATATATACATATACATATGCATATACATACACATATACATATACATATACATACACATATACATATACATATACATGTACATATACAAACCATTGATGAGGTTTGATGATCGATTGGTAGGTCTAAAGACTACACATGCCAAAAATAAACAACCAATTCATTATATAAATTAATGCCTTTTTGGTGCTTTATTATACAGTGTAATCATATGTTCACCCCTCAACCTTCATTCCAGTGGCACTTATTCATGGTATGTTAGGTCAAGTAAGGTCGTAACATATAATGCCGAGTGTGTGTGTGGGGCTGAGGTTGTCATCATTCCCCTATGTTGTTACAAGCCTGGATGTTGAGGAAATGTTGGCCGTTTCAACTGGTACATTCTTAGGACTGTGTGAGGATACAGTTTCATGAGAAAAGCCTCGGGTGGATTTGGGAAAGAAAAATGAGTCGTTTCAGCACAATTACTGGTTCCTGATTAAGTGAAAGAACGAAATGAAATACGAGTGAGGTTTCAAATCAGAGGTAAAGCCCTAATTAAGTCGTGAGTACAAAATCGAGAGAAAATCTGTATTGAGGTTTAATTTTAGCGTGCTGTTTTATGTCCTCAAATAAGATTTCTCTTTGGAAAGTTATTTAAGTTTTGTCCATAAAAAGTGTTTTGGAATGTACTGTCGAAGCATGGCTTTGCTTTGGATGCAGGAGAAGACAGCGTAAGATTCCTTAAAAAAATGACTCGGTGAAAATACGCTGTTTTGGATACGAACACAGTGCAAGAAAGTAAACAAAAGTATTCTTGATCATTTGTTCAAATCGGTAAGAAATGTCATGCTCATGTGGCTGTATGAAGCTAATGATAATGTGTGTCTGAGTGTGTGTGTGTGTGTGTGTGTGTGTGTGTGTGTGTGTGTGTGTGTGTGTGTGTGTGTGTGTGTGTGTGTGTGTGTGTGTGTGTGTGTGTGTGTGTGTGTGTGTGCGTGCGTGCGCTCCCTTAAGGGGGTCAGATGGTACTAGAATCCTAAATCTCCCACATAAGATCTCAACATTATACAAATGTATCCTTCGTCGCTGTTGCTTACATAAAACAATATCAATCGTAAATAGAATTGTTCAAATATATATCAAATAATCAACAACATATATATATATATTTTCGATATAAGAACATTTAGTACCGAAATAGATGAGTTGAAATTCCTGAGCCCTTGAGATAACACCGTCATAAATCTAGTCCGTATTTCCCTTAAACATAAGGATGATAATCCTAAATCCCTTTACTAGGGTGGTGTCCTCTACATGTTATGGGTTTTTATTTATTTATTTATTCATTTATCTATTTATTCATTTATCTATTTATCTATTTCTTTTTTATTCGAGCCGTCTGTGTTGACTAAGTTAAGATGTGGCCTCACTCCATTCAGACAATCTAAATCAATTCTTCTACTCTGGTGAACACATAATAAAAATATTGTTCTGGTTACATTGACTCAATTGAAAATTGAATTGATTGACTGAGTAGATGCGTGATTTGATGGAAAAATTAGGATGAGGGGAGGGTGTAAAATGTTGATGGGTAAATGGGTGTGTTAAAGGATATAAATGAATGAGTTAGTGAGTCTGTGAGTAAAAGAGATGGTAAGTGCATGGGTGTCTATAGGATGATTAAGTGGGTGGAATGGATGGTTGTCAAGTGTAACTACGTGGTTACAGAAGTGAGTGACCAGCTAAGTGTAGATTTGATCAGACTGCTGAATGAGCGGGTCAGTGGACGAGTGAGTGGAGCAGCCAAGGTAGGGTCATGGATAACAAGGTTCAGGGGAAAGTTAAGGAAAAGAAAATGTGATTTTTGTGTGTGACGGGAATGTCGGAGTTTCTTTGTCACGTGGGGAGAGGGCGATAGGAACTCGACAATGTTTGTTGACATGGAGTCTATGAGCCAATAAGGAGCCGGCGAGGTTCACAAGTGTGGACAGAAATAAATAAACGTGTAGTAATTGGCTGCTCCCCAACGAACATACTCAATATTGATATGATCTCCAGGAGGACAATGAACAGCAGTACATAAGTATGGAACCCGTGAGGTACATTGAACCGAGGTTTACAAGTGTGGCCAAAAATAAATAAACGTGTAGTGATTGGCGGATCCCAACGAACATACTCAATATTGATATGATCTCCAGGAGAACAATGAACAGCAGTACATAAGTATGGAACCCGTGAGGTACATTAAACCGAGGTTTACAAGTGTGGCCAGAAATAAATAAACGTGTAGTGATTGGCTGCTCCCCAACGAACATACTCAATATTGATATGATCTCCAGGAGGACAATGAACAGCAGTACATAAGTATGGAACCCGTGAAGTACATTGAACCGAGGTTTACAAGTGTGGTCAAAAATAAATAAACGTGTAGTGATTGGCGGATCCCCAACGAACATACTCAATATTGATATGATCTCCAGGAGGACAATGAACAGCAGTACATAAGTATGGAACCCGTGAGGTACATTGAACCGAGGTTTACAAGTGTGGCCATAAATAAATAAACGTGTAGTGATTGGCGGATCCCCAACGAACATACTCAATATTGATATGATCTCCAGGAGGACAATGAACAGCAGTACATAAGTATGGAACCCGTGAGGTACATTGAACCGAGGTTTACAAGTGTGGTCAAACATAAATAAACGTGTAGTGATTGGCGGATCCCCAACGAACATACTCAATATTGATATGATCTCCAGGGGACAATGAACAGCAGTACATAAATATGGGACCCGTGAGGTAAACATTGAGCAGAGGTTCACAAGTGTGACCAGAAATAAATAAACGTGTAGTGATTGGCGGATCCCAATCAACATACTCAATATTGATATGATATCCAGGGGACAATGAACAGCAGTACATAAATATGGGACCCGTGAGGTAAACATTGAGCCGAGTTGCACAAGTGTGGCCAGAAATAAATAAACGTGTAGTGATTGGTGGATCCCCAATGATCAAACTCAATATTGATATGATCTCCAGGAGGACCAATGAACAGCGGTACATAAATATGGAATCCGTGAGGATTTGTTGAAGCTCTTTTGAGTTAGAGGAAGAAGAGAATCTTGTTAGTGGGCTGACACGTGGATAATTTATGAAGAATCTTTGACGAATGATGAAGAGGATGATGTAGTGGTCTACCAGGCAGGTGAAAAAAATAAGGAACTAAAGAGCATCGTGGTGTGATGATGAACGTAATGTGAAGCTGAAGCTCGATTTCATAAAGTACAAAGAAGTCCTGAAGTACTTAGTGGGCAGATGTAACATTTCAGGATACGATGGTGAAATTTGTGCGATGTTGAGTCGTGTAATAAATTGCTGAAGTATCTGAAGGGGTTTTTGAACTACAAGAAAAGTTTAAGGTACATAATGAAACGCCGAGATATATGGTGAAGAATTGAGGAACACGATTGGAGCCTTTGATGAATTTTTTCGTTATATTTCGCATTATTTATTCTAGGATCGTTAATACAAGACCATTATCATTCTGATGGGTGGTAGGGGGGAGGTCCCCATGAACAAAGAAGGTATCTATGGATCGAGAACATTTCATCTGAAATCTAAAAACTTAAAAAACGTCACAAGAATGTCACTAGAAAAATCATAGGTATGGAACATCAAATTAAGAATAGTTTACATTAAATTGATTTTTTATTAAGTTTCCATGACTACATAATGGAAAGTATTAGATACTAGAATATATGGTATATTCAGTAAACCTACGAAAGCTGAGTAAAGCATATGCAGAACATATCACGATAAAAGTGGTTATGAGAAATATATATATATATATATATATATATATATATACATATATATAATATATGTATATATATATATATATATATATAATGTGTGTGTGTGTGTGTGTGTGTGTGTGTGTGTGTGTGTGTGTGTGTGTGTGTGTGTGTGTGTGTGTGTGTGTGTGTGTGTGTGTGTGTGTGTGTGTGTGTGTGTGTGTGTGTGTGTGTGTGAGTGGTGCTCTCACGACCCATGTATGTAATGTATATGGAATGAACATTAGATATAGTAGACTTGAAAGGAAAAGGAATATTAACGTTACCATATGCCGATAATGTTACCAGATCTGGACTCTGGAATCGCTACAAAGAGATTAATTGATAGAGGGTTGAAGTAGACTGCGGTAAAGTAAGAATAAACTTGGAAATATGTGAAATAATGACAGTAACAAGAGTGAAAGTTAACTATGGATAGGTTACCTGAATATGGAAATTCCAGTGTTGCTCTACTTCTCTTAAAATGGATTTCCTGGATCGGTTGATGTCTTGGGAAGTCTGATGAAGTACGAAATTTAAAGGTTTGACATGAAGTGTTTGTTTTGTGGTCTGAGGGGACATGTTCTTGTGTGAACGTCCAGTGGTATGCAGAGCTAGGTTGTTGTAGGTGTTTTAGTAGAAGTTATTGTTGTTGTTGTTGTTGCTGTTGTTGTTGTTGTTGTTGTTGTTGTTGTTGTTGTTGTTGTTGTTGTTGTTGTTGTTGTTGTTGTTTTTGCTGCTGCTGCTGCTGCTGCTGTTAATGTTGGTTTTGGTGATTGTTGCTGTTGTTGTTGTTGTTGTTGTCATTGTTGTTTTTCTTACTGCTGATGTAGTTGTTGTTAGAGAAAGGAGAGAATTTTACTATTGGGCTAACACGTGGCTAAGTTATTGGTTAGATTGTTATTGTTGTTGCTGCTGTTGCTGTTGTTGTTGTGCTCTTGCGATCAGTGGATTATTGTAAGAGGCCGGTAGTGTACGAATGGAAATGAGCTAGGGTATTAGAATAATTCAGACTCGACGCCTGCTCGAGGGCAATGTTATGTCTAGGTGAGGGCGACGTTTGTCTATGTAAACACACCGACGGTGGTGACTGTTTTTATAATCGCTTATGAATCACAACATTGTAAGCGCTGGTTACCTTCGTTTGACTAATGCTGAGGTAAACAATTTTTGCTAGTGGCATTGAAATGGCTTTCCGGATTGGTGCAAGGTGCAGAAGGAGAAAAAAACTATTGGTGCAGGAATTCAAAGTCACGCCCATAAGGAGTGACATTTATTTGAGAAGTCACCGGGGATTGGTTTAGAAAAATTAGTGACGTCAGACGAAGGTAGCTCAGCGTAAGATACGGGATCTCTTCAGACGTTCTATAGAGAAGAGATAGGGAAGATATAGGGAGAAGATATAGAGAGGGTGTAGAGAGAGGATCAGGAGACGATGTAGAGACGAGAGAAAAGAGATCCCGAGTGTAAGCTGAAGGTGAAATTACAGTGAAAGAAGAAAGAAAATTCACCTCCCTTTTATTAACCCAAAGGACGAGAGGAACAGGCATGGGGCCTAGAAAATAGTGAGACTACAGGAAAAAGAAGGCATTGGGCCTACTACTTAAGAGGAACTTGAATATTAGTGAACCTCACGTAACGAGAGGCAAGGGGCCTCGAGACGAGTGATATTACAAGTCAAATTTAAGTGACAGTGGTGACTAGGGGAGGTGAAAGTGGTGCTCAGCGGTGGAACGAACGATCTGGGTGTTAAACACCTCCGAAGAGAAGTGGCGCCTGAAGTCTACGGGAACAAGACAACCAAAAATCAAGAGTGTATTACGACTACGAGAGAAATCTACAACTTCAAGTAACTGCTACGTTGGGAACAAGCATTCTTCAAGATTCTTCAAGGAGATCATCATCTACAAGGCGGTCTTCAAGGCAGAGTGTGTGATGGAGGAGGAACAACGTCGTTGAGGAATGACAAGACCGTAGAAGGACGTCGAACCAGACATTGACATCACGAAGCGACATCGCAAGCAGCCAGGCTAAAGCAAGGTATTAATAATAAGTATGAGTACCCCTCAGAATTCTAACGTGTTGAGACACGAAATTCACACATCAAATACAAATATTCCAAAATTCACAGGAGAGTCTAACACATATGGTGTAAACAAGTTCCTAAACCTCATTGACACTCTTATAGTTAGTAAAAATATAACAAACGAGAATCGTAAGATTGAGATTCTCAAGGAGAATATAGATCCAGAGCATGGAAGGGCGAGGTTTGTCATTAACTTCCAGCAAATGGAATCAATTAATCAATATGATGATTATAAGAAGGCATTTATCAAGCATTTCATGTCCAAATGTGATCAGGATCCTATTAGATCATTGGTAAAAATGATTAAGGAAGTTAGGACAAGTGAAACTGACACAGAGTACTTAGCTAGATTAGATAGATGGTCAAAAGACATGAATTCTATCTTGAAAGATTCAGACTGGATAGAAAGATCTAGTGAGAAGATGGAAATCTCACAGGTAATCAAATTGATTACATTTAGCTTATTGGCAAAGAATTCTGATGACTTAACAGCAGAAAGGCTGTACAAAGATTTAAAATCAAATATCTGTTTAGGAGAAGTAGATTATCTTCTTCAAGGATACAGTGAGACCAGAACAATAAACCCATATGTAATGCCTATAAATCAACAAAGCCAATATAGGAACTCTAGAGAGTTTAAGAAAACAGAAGTAGGACATAGGCGGCATGCTAGAAGTCCATCTAGGGATAGGGATACCAGAATCCTTTGTTTTAATTGTAATGCTTGGGGACACAAGGCACAAGAATGTTTTTATGGGATTATTTGCAGAAATTGCAAATACGAAGGTCACAATGAGTATCAATGTAGGAACCCTCCATTCTGTATTTACCATAATAAAATCGGACACAGAACTCATGAGTGCCGAAATTTTCGGGTACCCCCAGGGCTAAGAGGAAAACCCCCAGACACAGAATAAACCATTTCAGACCTCCCCATATATATACCGATAGGCGGTATTGTGTTAAATATGGGAATGCAAGGGAGATGAAAGAAACTGACAAACTGATAATTACTGTTGGTAAAACTTCTGTAGGACCTCTCATTGCGGGTAAAGTGTTCAATAAGCCTATTCAAATTTTTATTGATACAGGGTCTGTAGTTAATGTAATTACTAGTAAAGTTTTAAACCAGTTGAACCCAGGAGTGAAAATGTTGGAACCAATCCGTTATGGATTGCAAGGTGTAACTGGAAATCAGTTAAAAACATTAGGCAAGATTGAGCTAGAAGTTGCCTTATATACAAATGAACAATTGTACATCCCAGTGATAGTGGTAGAAGAGTCTGTTTTTCCAGGAGATTTATTGATAGGATTTGCAACTATGAGAAAAGAAAACATGGTAATTTGTCCTGCTGACTTAGGAATTTTAGTGAAGTCACAGTTAATCCCATTCTTAAATCAACCAGACTTAAGACCAGTGACAGGAATCAATGAATCCTTAGATAACATTTCTATCCTAGATAGCGAGGCCGAGCGGTCCAACCCTACAGAAAGTAAAACAATTTGTGAACCCAACTCAGAAGTTCAGGAAATCCCAGAGATTACTAAATTATTAACCACAGATGCCTTGAGAATTGCAGATTGCGGATTAACAAGGTCGACATTGTTACATCCCATGTCAATTAATAAGGTTGAAGTGTGTTTGAAAGGAATCAATGTAGACTCTGAAGTAATTACAGTCCCAGAAACAGTTAAACTTAAAGGATTGAAGTGGGACTCAGGGATTTATAAGACAAATAAGAACAGAGTAGAAGTATTAGTAATTAATACTATGAATAAAGAGATAGTTTTAAAGAAAGGTACACAAATAGGATGTATTCAGGTGTGTACTAAACCTATTAAGATTTTAAATGAGAATAGTGAGGAGATAGAATTACCAACCTCATCAATTTGTTCAGTACAAGAAGGCATAGACTTAAGAAATAGATATAAAGAATTATTACAATCAACTAATTGCCCTGAGTTGGATGAAGCTTTATTTGCTTTGCTTATGAAACATAAAAAAGCAATTGCTTTGCCGGGGGACGCCTTAGGCAAAACAACTGTTTTAAAACATCACATTAAGTTAAAACCAGGAACACAACCTATCTACATACCAGCCTACAGAGTTCCTCACTCTAGATTAGCTGTAGTAGATAAACTCATCACTGAAATGTTATCACAGGATATTATTGAACATAGTAAAAGTGAGTGGAATTTTCCGTTGATCCTAGTACCAAAGTCTGATGGGACTATGCGACCAGTTATTGATTACAGGGAACTGAATAAGCACACCATTCGTGACAAGTTACCATTACCCATTATCGGTGACATTTTGAGAAGTTTGGGAACTGAGAATAGATATTTTAGTACTATAGATATCAAATCAGCTTTTTGGCAAATAGAATTGCATGAAGATTCAAGAGAGTTCACAGCATTTTCTACTACAACAGGACATTATGAGTTCAAGAGAATGCCATTTGGGTTATGTAATAGTCCATTAACTTACATGAGATTAATGAATACTATTCTAGATGGATTGTTAGGAAACACTGCCAGTGTATTTCTAGATGACATTTTAATAGTTTCTCAGACTGCAGTGGAGCACTTTAAGAAATTAGATTTGATATTCTCAAGACTAGGAGAAGCTGGGTTAAAAGTAAAACTTGAAAAATGTAAGTTCTTGCAAGACAGTGTCATTTACTTAGGACATAAGATAGACAGACACGGACTGAGTACAGTAAATTCAAAGGTGGACGCTGTCAAGAATTTTCCAGTTCCGATCAATGTAGACAAGGTTAGGAGCTTTTTGGGATTAACAGGATATTATAGAAAATTCATTCAAAGTTATGCTGACATTGCTAATCCACTAAGTTCTTTGTTGAGAAAGGACTCAAAGTTCATATGGGGACCTGCGCAACAGCAAGCTTTTGACAAGTTGAAAGATAAACTCACAAGTTCACCTATTTTAATTTTCCCCGACTATGAAAAAGAATTTATTCTTTGTACTGATGCGTCTGACATAGGGTTAGGAGGCATACTAATGCAAGAGAGAAATGGAACTTGGAAACCCATAGCTTACACATCCAGACTTTGTAATAGTGCGGAGAGAAACTATTCTATAACTGAAAGAGAAACTTTAGCAGTAATTTATTCTTTAGAAAGTTTTAGGGATATGATACTAGGGTATCCCATCAGAGTTTGGACTGATCACACAGCTATTCAGAACTTATTTAAGCATAAGAATCTTAGAGGCAGACTTGCTAGATGGTTTGCGATACTTCAGTGCTATGATGTTCAATTTAATTATATTCCGGGTAGAAGGAATGTAGCAGATCCACTTTCTAGAAACATTAGTCAACCAATGACTGGGACTGGATTGATTAATTTTGTTTGTAGTATAGAAGAGTTAGTAACTTTAGATGAAGAAATGCTAATAAGAGAACAGGGAGATGATGAGACATGTGATTCAATAATCAAGCATTTGATGAACCCAAGAGGAGATCCTCCAAAGCTACCAAAGGGGTATAAGATAGAGGAATTTCATTTGATTAATGGAATTTTGTATAGGAAAACATTTGTAAATGGGAAAGATATTTCTAGAGGTCAAGTAAATCAGTTGGTTATACCACAAACTCTGGTAAATGAGATATTGAAGTTACTTCATGATAGTGATTGTAGTTCACATCCTGGAAAGGATAAAACATATAGACAGGCACAACTTAAGTACTTTTGGTTAGGTATGAAGAAAACTATATATGATTATATAGAAAAATGTGTAAAATGTGTAGAGGTGAAAGGAAATACACCAAAACCTGCTCCTATACTCACCTATCCCATTCCACAGAAACCTTGGGAAAGAGTTCACATGGATACTTTGGAATTACCACTAACCGAGAACGGCTTTAAATACCTATTTGTTGCTATTGATTATTTTTCAAGATTTTGTATATTACAACCCATAATCAATAAGAAAGCTGAAACTATTGCTTCCGTAATCTATGATCAGATAATCTGTAATTTTACTACACCTAACATCCTAGTTTCAGATAATGGGACTGAATTTAATAACAAAATCTTGGAAAATCTATGTAATGTGTTCCACATCAAGAAAGTTAATATACTCGTTAACCATCCCCAAAGTAATGGAGTAGTAGAAAGGTTAAACAAAAAGATAATTATATGTCTTAGAACACTAATAAGTCCTCATAGTGTAACTTGGGATACTTGGATTCCTTGTGTTAAGTGTACTCTGAACAATCAAATTAATGTAGCAACTGGGGATACACCTCATTTTATAATTTTTGGGGAGGACAAAACTCTGCCATATGAAATGTTGACTTCAGAGCAAAAACCCATATATAATATGGATGATTATATATCCAATAGGATAAATACTCTTCAAAGTATTCACCAAAGAGTTAGGAAACATATGCAGGTGTATTCACAAGAGATGAGGGAACAACAACACAAAATAGCTCGTAAACTAGAATTGAAAATTGGGGAATTAGTAATGGTCAAAGCAACCTCACCCAATAATAAACTTTCACTAAGGTACACTGGTCCATATAGGGTAATTGATTCTGCAGGTGGAAACAAGTTTAAACTTAAACATTTAGAATCAAGAGAAGAATTGATAGGACATTTAGATGACATAAGGAAAATTAGCTTGCAGATCTATGAAGATGATTATAGTAATACTTTGTGCATAAATATTGATAACCCTGGAGAATATGGAGAATATTATAATGATATTTTTCAAGAGTTGAACATTAATCTTGATGTATTTTACAGATAGTATTGACCATTTGTATGTATTTGGGATGGGGAGACCTAAACAACTGGAACTTGGTGTCAAGCAGATACATGGAAACCTAAAACCTAGGATCTGCTGTGGTCAGACTTGGAACCTTAAGGACTTAAGGACCTCTCATCTGAGTACACACATGAGTATTGTGACCGTTTTAAAGTAATGAGACTGTTTTTGAAAATGAAGTGTGTTGAAAAAAAAATGAATATTGAACAAGAAGAGACACTCAAACTCTAGAATAGTGTGTTTGGTAAATTAATTGCTATTACCTTTGAAAAGATGATAAACCATTCAAATTTGAAAGTTAGTACTCATAGTGAATTTCATAATCAATTACATCCTTTCTGTAGACAATCTAAGAGAAAGCATGATCTCTTTTGTGTTCCGAGAGGCTTCGCATGAACTCTCTGGTTAGGAATATGTCTGTTATGAACAATTGTCATTACCAACGAATTTTGGTAGACCAGATCCCTCATTGTAACATACAAGGATCTCATTACCTGTTTTTCCCTAACAAGACAAAGGTATCAATAAATTGTCCCGGGTTGAGTCCTAAATTGGATTTGGTTGAAGGTCTTGTCTCTATTCAAGATAACTGCGAATTGCATGCAGACACTATTTCCACCATTTCTAATACCCTTAATACAATGCATTTAACCGAGGACACCTACATTTCAACCTTCAACTTCACATTGCCTGAAAACTCCCCTCCCTTGAAAATTAAGAGAAGACCATTGTCAAGATCTCCCTCAAATGATTTACATATGTTACCAATCCTTATCATACCCTTACTTTCAATGTTAGTGGCAGCACTGATTGCCTTTGTTGTATTCCGGAGATTGGCTCTGTCAAAGCAAATCAACCATGTAACCGCTTAATTCAATACCTTATATATATTGAGATGCTTGTTATTCACATTTATAGGTATTATGTTTATGTATTATTCCCAATTTATAGCATGAATGATGTATTTTGGAGGGTAGATTAACAATTACGCAAGGGTAGATTAGCTTATTCTAGAAATATATTAGCAAGCCCTGTAAGAGGGAAATAAGAATTGGTCGGGACGACCAAGGGTAGCTGCCGAGCCCTGTAAGAGGCCGGTAGTGTACGAATGGAAATGAGCTAGGGTATTAGAATAATTCAGACTCGACGCCTGCTCGAGGGCAATGTTATGTCTAGGTGAGGGCGACGTTTGTCTATGTAAACACACCGACGGTGGTGACTGTTTTTATAATCGCTTATGAATCACAACATTGTAAGCGCTGGTTACCTTCGTTTGACTAATGCTGAGGTAAACAATTTTTGCTAGTGGCATTGAAATGGCTTTCCGGATTGGTGCAAGGTGCAGAAGGAGAAAAAAACTATTGGTGCAGGAATTCAAAGTCACGCCCATAAGGAGTGACATTTATTTGAGAAGTCACCGGGGATTGGTTTAGAAAAATTAGTGACGTCAGACGAAGGTAGCTCAGCGTAAGATACGGGATCTCTTCAGACGTTCTATAGAGAAGAGATAGGGAAGATATAGGGAGAAGATATAGAGAGGGTGTAGAGAGAGGATCAGGAGACGATGTAGAGACGAGAGAAAAGAGATCCCGAGTGTAAGCTGAAGGTGAAATTACAGTGAAAGAAGAAAGAAAATTCACCTCCCTTTTATTAACCCAAAGGACGAGAGGAACAGGCATGGGGCCTAGAAAATAGTGAGACTACAGGAAAAAGAAGGCATTGGGCCTACTACTTAAGAGGAACTTGAATATTAGTGAACCTCACGTAACGAGAGGCAAGGGGCCTCGAGACGAGTGATATTACAAGTCAAATTTAAGTGACAGTGGTGACTAGGGGAGGTGAAAATTATGTTTTGTGTTTTTCCTGATATATTTGAAAGGGTTCGTGGACACTTGCCCAGAGCTACGTCTTTCTTATTCTCATTTGCCGTTCCATGGAAAGAGGTTTGGTCTCCGGATGTAGATTTTCTATTGTTTTCAATAGAGATAGTTATAGCTTTTGATTATTTATTTTACGGTAGTTGCATGATGCTTGTATTTTCCCGGTTTAAGCATTGTATTGTAATTACATAGTTACATATAGTTCTTGAGTTTTATGCATATGCTGTATGTATGTATATATATGTATATATATATAATACATTATATACATATATATACATATATATATATATATATATATATATATGTGTGTGTGTGTGTGTGTGTGTGTGTGTGTGTATGTGTGTGTGTGTGTATGTGTGTGTGTGTGTGTGTGTGTGTGTGTGTGTATGTGTGTGTGTGTGTGTGTGTGTGTGTGTGTGTGTGTGTGTGTGTGTGTGTGTGTATGTGTGTCTGTGTGTGTGTGTGTGTGTGTGTGTGTGTGTGAATCCCAGTATTCATATACATTGTACTTACATAATATATTAACACCATATAGTTCACC
>NC_134790.1:3836236-3863736 GCF_046742065.1 Oratosquilla oratoria
TTAAATATTCAATTCTCTATATAAATGACAAAATCTTTCTCAACGCTCCGTGTAAGTATGATAATGTATCTTACATGTCTTTGTTCTGGCTAACATTGTCAAACTCTTTTATTAATCGTTGGGGAATTTTCCATTGCAAAGGATTAAACTCTCTTGGTTAATTCATTTGCTAAGATATTGTATTTCGTTAATCTTATTCTTGCTCTTATTGAAATATTTAATTGAGCTTAAGGAAGGTTACTGCACCGTAAAGGTTAAGAGTATATTGAAGACGTTATTGTTAGGTTTTAGTAAGACCTCGACTAACGTCTGTCTGTTGTTTCCTGTGAAGGTTTGCAAGTTCACCACTTCCTCCTCTTTCGCTCCAATGCACTCCCTCACTCCTCTCATATCCTTTACCCTTATTACAGACCCCATGCCCCACTCCCACCCCACTCCCACTCCCACTCCTACTCCCACTCTCACCCCACTCCCACCCCACTCCCACCCCACTTTCACCTCACTCCTACCCCACTCCCACCCCCACTCCCAACCCCACTCTCACACCACTCCAACCCCACTTCCACCCCACTCCCACTCCACTCCTACCCCACTTCCACCCCACCCCCACCCCACTCCCACCCAACTCCCACTCCCACCCCACTCCCACCCCACTCCTACCCCACTCCTACCCCACTCCCACTCCACACCTACCCCACTCCCACCCCACTCCTACCTCACTCCTACTCAACTCCCACCCCACACCTACCCCACTCCTACCCCACTCCCACCTTACACCTACCCCACTCCCACCCCACTCCTACCCCACTCCCACTCCACACCTACCCCACTCCCACCCCACTCCCACCACACACCTACTCCACTCCTACCCCCACTCCCACCCCACACCTACCCCACTCCCACCCCACTCCCACTCCGAAGTTCAAGACACACGATCTCCCTATGGCGAGAACTTCGAACAAAGGATGGTCTCCCTTCGTCAAGATGGACACGAACGTGAGGTCTTGGGCTAATGGGGTATCCTCCGGGTTGAATGTCGGAGTTCGCTTTGGGTGTGAGGGTCTTGCTGGTACGAACTTGCTAATTATCAACATTCCCCGGTAACGTCATCAGAAGTGGGCTGGTTTCGTATTCACTTAGTTGTGGGTTCGAATCCCACAATTATCAATATTCCCAGCAGTGACTCTTCCGTGACCAATAGCCCAGGTGTGAAGGTCAAAAAAAAAAAAAAAAAAAAAAAAAAAAAACTTCCTTGGGGCGCTGGAGACTTCCACTGAACCGAATATAAGTGGGCTCGAATCCCACACTTATCAATATTCCCAGCAGTGACTCTTCCGTGACCCAATAGTCCAGGTGTGAAGGTCTCCAAAAAACAAAAAAACAAAAAAAAAAACCAGTTCCTTGGGGCGCTGGAGACTTCCACTGAACCGAATACAATTGGATTTTGTTAAAAGAGGCTTTGGGTGTCTGGCTAATCGATTTTATTTCAAACTTGCTGATTATTAATGACCACTGGTTGCGTCATCGGAAGCGTGCTGGTCTCGCATTTGCTTAATTATAAAGGATTACAAAGGAGAAGCTTGCTGACAGACCTTTTGGTCCATAACTAGGTCGGATGCAAAAAATAAGTAAATAAATAGATAAATGAATAAATAAATATAATAATGATAAATAGATAAATAAATAGATAGATAAACTTAACAAATGAATAAATGAAATCATGATAATATAATAATGATAAATAAAATAAGTAAATGAATAAATAGGTAGTTAGATAATAAATTGAATCCCACAGATATCAGTATTTCGGACAATGACTGTTCCCTAACCCAATAGTCCAAGCGCAAAGTTGACGGCTTCGGCCGCAGCTATCCCTCAGGTGAGTTGAATTGGCAGAGTGAAACACAGAACGCTTAATCTTATCCTACGCATGGGCCAGAAATTCATATCAGAATACATCACAGCTATTTCATTTTTGCTATATTCAGTCAGCTTCCACTTAAACACATGTTTATCCTTTATAATTGTTTGATTAAATTGATTAGTTTAAGGATGGTCCTTTTTATTATATAGTACATACATACATACATATACCAAGGATTTTTCCCCCTTCCAAGGGAGGTAGCCAAAAAAGGGAATACATACATACATACACCAAAGGCTTTTTTACCCCTTACAAGGGAGGTAGCCAAAAGACAAAGGCATAGAAACCACTTCCACCCATTCAATCCTCCACACACTCCACTCCCCTCTACCCTCTTCCCTCCCTCTTATCTTGGCACCTCATGGATGACGGGTCATCCCTGCATCTTGTCCACTGCCTTGATAAAAAGATTGTGTATGATTGAGATCAAAGTTGTTAATGTGATAGTGATAGTCCGAAGAGATAAGGATCAGAGGGAATCATTTACCCATCATGCCCATATTCAAACATAATCAACATTCCCACTCCTATCTGGAAATGCGTCCCAGATGGGTTGGCACTCGGTCATGGGTTCCAAGGATTTACGCCCTTGAAGATATCAGTGTATTGAGATCAGTTTCATCCATGAACCTATTCTTCAGTTGAAAGCAATCGTCTGTTTACGGTCAAGAGAAAAGACGAAAGCGAATAACATGGAGGATGAATTTAAAGGAAAAGGAGAAATTTTACAGCCTTTAGGAGCTTAAGATTAAATTGGATGTGCGTAGGATTTTTAGGGGGGTTTCAAATGTAGCCAAATGTAAGATGTTGAAAATTAAATTAAATAGATTAATCAACTAGTAAGAGTACTAAATCAACTTAGCGATTTATGTCAGTTATAAATTATCATAGAAGTAATTGAGAAAAGTGAATTAATAAGTAATTGAAAGATAAATGAATGAACGAAGAAAGATTTGAGAATAAGATGAATGAATGACAAAATTAATGATTAATTAAGCAAATTTGTATTAAAATTTAGTCATAACATTAATCATATGATTATTTACTAGTATTTCTTCACCTAGTTAGCCGTTAGCTCTGTGATGATTCTAAGTTGAATGCACTTTCTAGAACAACGTTACAATTTAGTCATCTTTTATGGGTCGAATCATACAGTTCTTCACACTCGGTGGCGCAGTTGGTAGAGTCAGCGACTGTCACTATGGCAATCCGGGTTCGAGTCCTGCCCAGGGCTGAAATAATTTCAGTATCGCTGCACTTCGAGTCGTTACTCCAACTCTCGTGGGCGGGGAGCTGGGTGTGTGTGTACGTGTAAGGTCACAGCATTACCCATAGATCGGCCATACGAACTCTGAGCTCTCTTCTGGGAGGGAAATAGCTGTCGATCACGATTCCAACACGTGATCCAAAGACCATGGTGAAGTATTCGTTATCCATTTCCAATTTATTACCTCTTTTTTATTTTGTTGTCCATTTCTTCATTTCATCTCAACCTGCAAAAAAATGTCTTATTATTCGTTTTATTTTCGTCTTCTCTTATCATTTTTTCATTTTTCTTCTTCCTTTGCTTTTTTCTTCATTTTACTTTTTCTTTATTTTTCGTCCTCTTCGTCTTTTTTCTTCTTATTTTCTTCTTCTTCTTCTTCTTCTTCTTTTTCTTCTTCTACCTCCTCTTTTTTTTTTTCTCATTCTTTTCTCCTAATTGCTCAATTTTTCTTTACACTTCTTTTTCTTGTGATTCTTATTCTTCTCTGTCGTTTTACCTCGCTTTTATGTTTTCTACATTTTCTCTTCTTTTTACTTCTTTCGTGTTCCCTTTCTTTCTTAAGGTAAGAAAGAAACATCACATTGCATTTTCATTAAGGACAAACAAACCTTCCATAAACCCAAGCTTTTCCCCAAACATCTGCAAGCACACTTCACCTCTGGTATGGTCACAGTCTAGACGATTCCCTCATTCCAAACCTTCGCAATTAACTCCACCCTCTTCTCGAAGGGGGAGGCGGGGGGGGGACGAGGACCCCTAATTGGGACACGGGGGTGTTGGGGACAAGGTCCCTGATTGGGAGGGCGCTGATGTTTGGCGGGAGAACAAGTGCGTTGATTGGCAGGTGTTGGCGTGGTGTCTGCCGAGCGAAGAACCAGAACACCAGACGAGTGAGTGTGTGACGATTAGGTCGGTCTGTCGGCCGTGAAGCGCGACAGACGACTCCGCTGACCACCACATACACCGCAGGAAGGGCGGGCGTCGACTCACCACGCAGGAGAACAGCGTTTCTCAACCTTTTTACTCTTGCGTAACCTTTGAAATAAATTGCACGTCTCAAGGAACCCCTGATATATATACGTATATATATATATATATATATATATATATATATATATATATATATATATATATTTATATATATATATATATATATATATACATATATATATATATGTACCATATCTTTCTCATTTTATTTTCATTGTAATAATAGGTTAGATAGGGTGATGTCTATATTACATTATTACAATAACCAGGAATATGTCGTGTGTGTTTAATTATATTCCGTATATGAAATTTAATAAAACAGATCAAAAGTGTATTAGCTTATCTCACTTGTTCTCGCGGAACCCTTTAGGGACCTTTTGCGGAACCTTAGTGTTCCGGGGAACCCTGGTTGAGGAACGCTGAGGTAGTGTTGAAAACAGCGCAGCACAGAGGAAAAGGTTACGCCATGCAGTCTCCTCTTCCTCCTCCTCCTATTCTTCTTATTCCCATTCTTCCTCCCCATCTCTTCCTCTTCCTTCTACTCGTACTCCTCCTCTTCTTCCTCCAAATTTTTGTACTCTTCTTCCTCCCTTTCCTCCGCCTCCTCCTCATCCTCTTTTTCCTTTTTCTTTTCCTCCTTTCCTCCTCCTCCTCCTCCTCTTCTTCCTCCTCCATTTCCTATTCTCTCTCCTCTTTCTTTTCTTTTCCTGTTCCTTCTTCTCCTCCTCCTCCTCTTCCTCCTCCTTTTCCTATTCTCTCTCCTCTTTCTCTTCCTACTCCTCTTTGTCTTCCTTCAACCGACACTTCGTTTTTTTTTTCGTTTTTATGTAACAATTTGGAATGCATGTGCTTCTGTTTATATAATTAATGGCATCGAGCGTATTTATAACAAATTGTTAAAGGTATTTTCACGTTTCTTTGAGCAGTGGAAGGGATTAAGGTATGACCCTTCATCCACGAGAAGCTAAGACGAGAAGGAGGAAAGGGTGGTGGATGGATAGTGGAATGGACGAGAGTAGAATGGGTGGAGTAGGCGCGAGCCTTTTGACTCGTCCACTTCTCGCACAAAGTGGGTGGGGGGGATAAGTCCATGGTATATAGATAGTTAGATTTTCATCTCTCTGCCAATTAGTTGCTTTCATGGTGGTAAAGGTCTTCCATGCCATTCGTATTTTGAAGAAACTGACTACGTTAGGTTCTGTTCTTTCGATTGATCTTTTCAATCAGTTGAAAACGTACGTTAGGCGAAGGTACTTGGGATGATTTTTTACATGAACATTAGCAAAAATACATACATGTATGCATGTAATATATGTATATATGTATTTATGTATGTATTCATGTATGTATGTATGTCTTTTTTCAACCACATTAACTTTATACTTTTAATTCCATGTCATCATGAACGAGACTGACAATGCGCTCGTCGGAGACATATACGGAAACTGATACGAAGCAAAGCCAAGGGCTCGAACCTCAGCTCAGACGTATCAAAGTAACAGTGACTAACCACTGCGCCATCAAGAGAGATATAAGTTGAGTACAATTTCTTATATTTGTATGTTCGAGCCACATACATATACACGAATTTTGTGCTCAACCCATCCCTGCTATGATGGTACAATGGTAGTATGGCGCGTGGGCAAGTGTTATTCACACACACTGAATGGTCCCCAGTGCAGATCTTAATCTTTTTTCAACCACATTAACTTTATACTTTTAATTCCATGTCATCACGAACGAGACTGACAATGCGCTCGTCGGAGACATATACGGAAACTGATACGAAGCGAAGCCAAGGGCTCGAACCTCAGCTCAGACGTATCAAAGTAACAGTGACTAACCACTGCGCCATCAAGAGAGATATAAGTTGAGTACAATTTCTTATATTTGTATGTTCGAGCCACATACATATACACGAATTTTGTGCTCAACCCATCCCTGCTATGATGGTACAATGGTAGTATGGCGCGTGGGCAAGTGTTATTCACAAAATTCGTGTATATGTATGTGGCTCGAACATACAAATATATATATATTTGTGTATGTATGTATGTATGTCTATATCTGTATGTATATATGTATGTATGCATATATGTAAGTATGCATGTATGTATGTCTATATATGTATGTATATATGTATGTATGCATGTGTGTATATCTATATATGTATGTATGTATGAATGTATGTATGCATGTATGTATTTCTATATGTGTGTATATTTTTTGGTGGGGAGTTATTTCAGTAAAGCGAAACTATCCACTGCCTGTGTTGTCAACAGAACTCTATAATATTGCATGCTGTCGTTTCCCCGCGGGAATTATCCACATTGCAACCAACACATTCCCGATTTCCTGCAACAACCAAGAAAACCTCGATTAGAAACAGGTTTCATGTCAGTAACTGTCGGATTGTTGAGATGACACTCGACAAGAATGAATCAATGCGATTTTTCTTTTTTTCAGACTCATTTCTGTGAATGAAAGCTTCGGTATTTGTTCTCGATATTTGTAAAATGTTTTAGGTCGAAGAATACTGTACATAGTACTGATTTCTTTCTTCGTTCATTTGTTAAATTATCTTTCTATTTCTGGCGTATGTGTTAACACTGTAATTCATTTTAACTCAGCTACCTGAGCAATATCATTGTTGTTATGACATGCTTTAAAATATTTTAACTGTTTATTTATTTATCTATTTATTCGTTTGTTTTGTTTATTTTTAATCATTTATTTTTTCTATAAACTTTTTCATCTATATGTTTATTTGTTCATTTATTTATTCATTTTTTGTCGAAGCTATTACAACTGACTAATATGAGGTGCATTCCATTTGCTGTGTCACTTTAGAACATTCCAACCGCTCCTACAAACTATCGTTTTTCAAATCTCTTCCTTTTCTTTCTCCTTCCATTCCATATTTCATTAAATTGGTTTGTTTGTTTATTTTTTCATTTGTTTCTTCCTGTCTTTTTCCCTTTCACCTCTCTCTCTCTCTCTCTCTCTCTCTCTCTCTCTCTCTCTCTCTCTCTCTCTCTCTCTCTCTCTCTCTCTCTCTCTCTCTCTCTCTCTCTCTCTCTCTCTCTCTCTCTCTCCTTTTTCTTTTTATTCCTTTCTTTCTTTCTCTTTCTTCTTTCTTCTTCAGTTATTAGAATCATTTGTTTAATTATTTAAGTTTATTATTTTTATTTTTCCCTTTTCTTTTTCCCTGTTATTTTACTTCCCTTCTCAATTTCTATTTGAGTACTTGTACACATTAACAAACTCTTTTTTATATCAAATCGTATACACTGTACATTGCATGGAAATATGGGCGAATTCTTGTATTAGTCTATGTATCATTGTTCATATCTTAAGTTTTACCTCAAGCTTGTATAATCATACACACAAATCAACAAGTGTTTGTCCACCTTGTGATTCAACTGCGGTCTTAAATCACGTGTTGGACTCGTGGTCGACAGCAATTATACTCATGGACGAGAGTTCAGAGCTCTTATTTGGCCCCAACTAATGGTAATGTTGTGACCTTGCAGACACTCAGACACGCGCACACACGCACGCACACACACACACACACACACACACACACACACACACACACACACACACACACACACACACACACACACACACACACACACACACACACACACACACACACACACACACACACACACACACACACATACACATACACGCACCCGCACACATAATTTTTTTGCGCACCAGAGTAGGAGTATCTGGCTGCAGTGCAGTAATGCTGAAATTTTCTGCCCTAAGCGAGACTCGAACTCGAGTTGCTGAATTCACGGTCGATCTTGGTATTACTACATCATCGAGTATTACGTGTATGTTTTTTTTCACCCGTTTTCACTCATCGGCATATGACATTTTATTAGTATTAAAACGAGAGTGTCTGCCGTGAAATCTGATGTAGATTTAGATATACACAGAAAAAATATCCATACTCTTAAAAGCAAATGCAATCAATGTTGATAATGACCTATTGAGAGATAAATTCTAAAGGATTTTAGGATAAGACAGTCTTAGAGAGTAATAGCGCTCATTATCATAGTGTATTGCTTATATATTCTAATATAACAAAGGCGAAATATTAAACGATTCTTTTAAACATTGTAAGACCGCGCTCTGCACAAGTTCTTAATCGATGAAGAAATTTTTTAGACCAAAACCTGGCCTTCAGATAAGTAAAAATTTAATATTGAATGTTAACGTTTCTATCGGTAGAGCGATGGCCTAGCGTCAAGCAAGGACCCGGTTCGAGTACTGGGGAAACTGTAGGAATTATTTGAGATTTTTATCCAATTTAAACGTTATGAATAACAATCTCAAAAACGAATCAGGATAAGGATGAGTCTTTAGAAAATCCCTGATGAATTAGAAAATAAGAATGAAATATTGTGTCATCATCACATTGGGCAAAGTTCTGTTACAAATATTTAAGATTCAGTTATAACTTTCTACTATTGATTTATGTGATTTGTTTATAAGAAAAATAGATGAAAGTATAAAAGCGGAAGAGATTCTAATTTCGTGGATGAAATGACATGTTTGCACAACTTTTGGTCGATTGTACTTCTATTAAGACCGCCATCAGCAAACACAGCTCTCTTTGAAGGACCAAACATTCTAACAATGAAGAGTCCTCAAAATTTCCAGATGCCAACAACAAACTCGGAAGGAGAAAGCCGAACTATTCCACTGTCAAGAAGGACTGACTGACAGAAGGACGGATGGACAAGTAAAGGAACAGACGGAAAGAGAAACAGACGAATAGACAGAAGGACTTAAATAACAGTGAACATGTTGAAAGACAGATAGGCGTCCAAGCGTCCAGACAGACACAGACAGACGACGAGACAGACAGATGACCAGAAAAAGAGACGGACAGACAGAAAGAAAGACAGACAGACAAACAGACAGACGTCCTGACAGGCGGACAGGCTGACTACATTACAGACAGACCACTAGACAGAACAACAGGCCTACTAAAATACAGACAGACAGACCAAATAGACAGGCAGACTAAGGTACAGACAAACAGACAAAGAGGGATAGACAGACAGACAGATGAGAAGGCCACTGGGTTGGAGGACGGGGCTTTTACGAGAGTCTTGGGCCAAAGGGACGCAGATGAAGAGTCTTCTGGAATGCAAAGAATCTCTTCACGGGACGAAGACGAAGACGCCGCCGAGGAGGAGACACGATGGGCCAAAGGCTTCAAGAACGAGCCAATCCTGCTGCTGTCAACTTCATCGAAGAAAGAGCATCCCTTGAGTACCAGTCATTCAACTGAGACACTAAGTTCCATGTGAGGTAAAGAACAAAAAAAAAAAAGAGAGAGAGAGAGAGAGAGAGAGAGAGAGAGAGAGAGAGAGAGATGAAATAAGAAAAAGGAGAAGTCACACAAAAAAATAGGACAAAGGAAAAAATAGAAGAAAAAAAAATGAAAATAATGAATATGATTTTGTTAGTTTTTTTTTATGCGGGGGGTCAAAGCGAATGTACATACATACATATACCAAAGGCTTTTTCCTCCTTACACAGGGGATAGCCAAAAAGAAAAAGGCATAGAAACCACTCGCACCTATTCCATTCCCTACATATTCTACTCCCCTCCACCTTCCTCCCTCCCTCTTTTCTTGGCACCTCCTGGAATACGGGTCATCCCTGCATTCTGTCCATTGCCCTGGGTCAGAAGCAGTGTCTCAAGACACAGCAAATCCACAGCAAGGCCACTTCATAGATTTGACGACCCCCCCCCTCTCCGTCCCCTCATGCAGAAAAGGAGAAGACGGAGAGAAATCCCTTTGGGCTGTGTCAATTTTTTTTCTCATACATACTTCCTCACCCCCCACCCACTCCCCCTCATGCATCACAGCATCATCCATACACAACCCTTCTCCATTCACCCCTATCTTCTGTCCTCTCCCGTCCTTCCTCCACAGACATTCCTCTCTTTTGTAATGCTCCCTTCACCCCATCCACCCATCTCATCCTAGGACGCCCCCTCATATTCACTCCTTCCACCTCTGCGATTCACACCTCTTTTACTAATCTTTCTTCACTTATTCTCTCCATGTGTCCAAACTATCCTAATACTCTTTCATCAACCCTATCTCCCAGCTCCCTTTCCACCCCTGTTCTCCTCCTCACTTCCTCATTTCTCACTTTATCTAGCCTAGTAACCCCTATCATACTTCTCAAACATTTCATCTCAAACACATTCAAGCTCCTTCTCTCTTCCTCTCTCATGTTCCATGTTTCTGCCCCGTACAGTGCTGTTGGCACAATCACTCCTCTATATAACCTCCTCTTAGCATCCATTCCCAAATGTCTATTTCTCATTACACTTTTTAATACACCAAGGCATTTACTTGCTTCTTTCAATCTACATTCTACCTCCACCCCTACTCCTCCCTTTCCTGCCACATTCGCACCCAAGTATCTAAAACTATCCACTTCCTCCAGTCTCTCACCCTTAATGCTCACTTCCAGCCTGGTGTCACTCTCTCCCCTTGTACATCTCATCACCTTACTTTTACCCACATTTATCTTCAGCTTCCTTCTTTCACACACCTTCTCAAACTCTGTTACTAACTTCCTCAATCACTTCTCTGATCATAGTACAAGCGCAGTGTCGTCAGTAAAAAACAACTGGCTTATTTCCTACTTTTCTCCATTTTCTTTTACCATCTCCAACCCCTGACCCACAACCCTTGCATTCACTTCTCGCACCACCCCATCCATGTACAGATTGAACAGCAAGGGCGACATAACACATCCCTGACGAAGTCTCACCTTTACGTCAAAACAAGCACTCTCTCCATTTCTAATCCCAACAAGAGCTCTACTACTCTCGTAACTTTTGACTACTCTTAATAGCTTTCCTCCTGTCCCATATATCTGCAGTACCTCCCACAGTGCCTTCCTATCTACCATGTCGTAAGCTTTTTCCAGATCCATAAAAGCCCACAAAACATTCTTACCTTTTCCTATAGCTTTCTCACATATCTATCTTACCATAAAAATCTGATTTACACAGCCCCTGCCTGTCCTAAAACCACACTGTTCCTCACCAATTAATCCCTCTGTTCCTCTCCTAATCCCCTCAATCAAGACCCTCCCATATGCCTTCCCAACTACACTCAACAAGCTGATCCCTCTGAAACTACTACACTCAAACTTGCCTTCCTTTCCCTTGTAAAGCGGAACGATACAGGCACTCCTCCAGCCCCCCGGCACTCTACCCTCACTTAAACAAACATTAAATAACCTCACCAGCCAGTCCACCATAAATGTTCCTCCTTTCTTCAGACATTCTGCATGGCATCCATCCAACCTAGATGCCTTACCTGCTCTCATCATCTTAACAGCTGCTTTCACTTCATCTTTCCCTATTTCTCCTCCATTTTCCTCACTCATCACTCTCATTTTCTTAGCGCTTTCCAGTGCAACTACCTTTCCATTCCTATCCTCCTTCACATTTATCAACTCCCTAAAATACTCTGCTCACCTTCCTCTCACTGCCTTCTCTTCCATTATCATCTCTCCATCTGTGCCTTTTACCTTTTCTTCTCAACTTGATTCGCCTACTCTTCCTCTTTTAATTTCTTTCCAAAACAAAAGGGAATGTACATATTAAAAAGACAGTTAATATTTGTGATAATGCTATTGTGTTCAATTCAGTTCGTGTTAAAAATAACCTGTGTGCTAAGTATATAATATACCGACAAACATATTCATTCGTGTATATATATATATATATATATATATATATATATATATATATATATATATATATATATATATATAACGTAGAAACCACTGTTGGAGTAGAAAAGACTGGAAACGGGGAATCTATATATTTCGATTGCAAACTGCAATCCTCTTCAGTAGATACAAATAAGAGAGAGGGCGTACTGTTTTAAGTAGCACCCTTAACAAAAGAAAGGGGAACATGGGAAGATATCTCTACCCTATTCTCACTCCGTATGTGAGGTCAGGAGGCAAATGAGCTTTCACTAGGTTGGAGATGAAGAGTCCGGACATTATGTCCGGGGACCATTGGCCCTTTGAAATATTCATGTTGGGCTGAAATTCAATGATCGTAGATTCTACCATTTTTCTCCTGAACTCACATCTGGATTTATAAATAAGCTCAGCTCTGTCCCAATCTAAACAATGTTTAAATTGCTTAACATGTTGGAACACAGCTGAGCTATCTTGTGCATATTTAATGGAACGTTTATGTTCAATCATCCTGGTGTTCAAATCCCTTCCAGTCTGTCCGATGTAAACTAAGTCACAACCTTTACACGGAATCGAATAAACCCCTTGGCTCTGTTCTTCTTTTAACCTTTGATGGACATTTACCACCTTTTTATTAATGGTGTTAGGGTAATAATTAATCAAATTTAATTTGTCTTTGGGAAGAAACTTGGTCGAGGGAATGAATGATTCAGAAAAGGGAACGATTAAAGAGCTCTTACATTTTCTAAGTGAGTGCTTAGCGGAACAAGTGTGCCCAAATTCGTTTGGTTTTCACAAGCATAAACAATTGGGGTACAGCTTTCCGTCCTACATTAGTGATTTCCTTTTGGAACGGATTCAACTGACGTCCCTGGACATAGAGGATGCACATCTACGTTCACGCACGGCTTCTAGGAATCTTTTGTTCCTTTGCCCTTATGAAGGAGTATTCCGGTTCCTTCAAAAATGTGCCCACCAACAAGCCAATGACATAAGTGAACATCATAAAGGTATTTTGAACAAAAAACTTATTAGGCTTTGTAATAACAGTGTATGGTCAAAGTATGCCATTTTAGACAATGTTGTTAATCTTTCTAGTGTTGTTTTCACAAAATCACAACTAGAAGTCTTAGGCCTTGGTTTGAATTTTGCCCTCAAACCAGAGAAGCATCATGCTATGGACTTTCTCGTAGGTTTTGATAAATTCCTAGCTAATAACAACTATGACAAAAATTTATTATGTTTAAAAGGGGCTCTTTTGCAAGGCATTGCAGATTGTTTTGATAAAAGAAATGGACTTCCCATTAGGTATCAAAATAGTTTGGAGGCAATTAGGAGCATGGATAACATTATTATTACAAAGGCAGACAAGGGTAGTAAAATCGTTATTCTTGACCATGACAGTTATGTAGATAAAGCCATGGCCCTTCTAAATGACACGGATACATATGAGCAACTTATTAAAAATCCACTTAAAAACATGTCTGCCACTTTCAACAAAGAAGTTCGTAACATCACTAAAGACGAAGAGGTATTGAAACTCAAAGTGATTAATCCTAAGTTGCCTTATTTCTATGGCCTTCCAAAATTGCATAAATCTGATATTCCCCTCAGACCTATCATCTCCAACCGGGGATCTTGTACCAGCAAGCTGTCTAAATGGTTAGCAAACCTTTTATCCCCGTTTGTTGGTACTTTTTCCGATTCTCATTTAAAACACTCAGAGGATTTCATCACAAAAATAAAAAAAGTGAATTTTTCTAGGAGGAAAATGCTTAGCCTGGATGTAATTTCTCTTTTTCACTCATGTCTGTATTGATGACGTTCTATCCTTCCTGGAAACTAAGCTACAACCATTTCAGGACAAATTCCCACTTCCCGTTTCAAAAATCATTGCGCTTATTCGCCTGTGTGTCACATCAAATGTTTTTTTCCTTCCAGAATTCTTTTTTCAGACAAAAATTTGGTTGTAGCATGGGTTCAAATCTCTCTCCTGTATTGGCCAATCTGTACATGGAATACTTTGAGTCTGTTCTTCTGCCCACCATTAAACCCGCAGACATGGTTTGGTTTAGATACGTAGATGACATTTTCACTCTTTGGGATGAAAATTGGGGCTCATTCGATAACTTCTTTGCTAATTTAAATTCCTTAGCCTCGAACATTAAGTTTAAAGTTGAATGGGAAGAACAAGGTAAGCTACCCTTTTTAGATGTTCTTATTGTTCGTGACGGAGACAAGCTTGCTTTTACCGTCTATAGAAAAGAAACCCATTCTGGTAGTTATCTTCATTTTTTCAGCAGTCACCCAGACAAAGTTAAAAGTAGCGTCGCTTCAGGTTTATTCCTTCGAGCCCTTAGAATTTGCAGCCCCCAGTTTCTTGAAGGAGAATTTAACATTATAAAATCTCAACTTAGTAATTTAGCTTACCCGGATTGGTTCTTGGTCAAAGCCCTCAGCCGAGCGAGATCCAATTTTTTCAACACCACCCCCACTCCCTCTAATTTTTCATTGGGTAAGAGCTCTTTAATCGTTCCCTTTTCTGAATCATTCATTCCCTCGACCAAGTTTCTTCCCAAAGACAAATTAAATTTGATTAATTATTACCCTAACACCATTAATAAAAAGGTGGTAAATGTCCATCAAAGGTTAAAAGAAGAACAGAGCCAAGGGGTTTATTCGATTCCGTGTAAAGGTTGTGACTTAGTTTACATCGGACAGACTGGAAGGGATTTGAACACCAGGATGATTGAACATAAACGTTCCATTAAATATGCACAAGATAGCTCAGCTGTGTTCCAACATGTTAAGCAATTTAAACATTGTTTAGATTGGGACAGAGCTGAGCTTATTTATAAATCCAGATGTGAGTTCAGGAGAAAAATGGTAGAATCTACGATCATTGAATTTCAGCCCAACATGAATATTTCAAAGGGCCAATGGTCCCCGGACATAATGTCCGGACTCTTCATCTCCAACCTAGTGAAAGCTCATTTGCCTCCTGACCTCACATACGGAGTGAGAATAGGGTAGAGATATCTTCCCATGTTCCCCTTTCTTTTGTTAAGGGTGCTACTTAAACAGTACGCCCTCTCTCTTATTTGTATCTACTGAAGAGGATTGCAGTTTGCAATCGAAATATATAGATTCCCCGTTTCCAGTCTTTTCTACTCCAACAGTGGTTTCTACGTTATTGACAAATGTGTGATTACATTTTTCACCTGTAATATATATATATATATATACATATATATATATATATATATATATATATATATATATATATATATATATATATATATATATATATATATATACATATATATATATATATATATATATATAATATATATATATATGTGCATATATATATGTATATATATATATATATATATATATATATATATATATATATATGTATATAAACAATCACTTGTTCAAATCATTTTATTGGTAAGGCAAAATTTCTCTTCAACTGCAAAATCTCTCTCTCTCTCTCTCTCTCTCTCTCTCTCTTTTTTTATCGGAGTAAACAGGAGGAGGCTCTTTGCAAACCATTTGAGGAAAACAAAATCCCCGTTGGCTCAGTTGAGGCAGAAGCTTCAACTAAAAGCTTGGTAATCGGTTCACCGAACTGTATCTTCTGGAGCCATTTTTTTAACGTTTCAGACACTACAAGAAAGATGAAAATTTCCCAAACCAAAATTTCGTAAAGGCGAAGTAAATAGCAACACCACTTGAAGCGGATTTGTGATAAGAGTAATGTTGTGAAATAGTGCAAGAAGGAAGATTAACAAGACATAACTTTGAAGGATAGCAACACTTTCAAATCTGTCACCTGCTCTTTAGTCTTTGTGTCCCTTGGGTCAGTTGATTTTATTTGTTATATTGATGGGTCCCTGAATTGTTCAGGCAACATCTGCTAACGACATACTTTAGCAATTTTATTCTGGTTATCCCATGACATATTCTGCTTCCATGCTAAAAGGTACTATGTACTTTCTTTCTCAAAAGGTATTACAAATCAGAATGTCTCTCTATGAAAGAAAGAAAATTAAGGCACAATAAGGAATGTGAGAAACAATACAATGAGGGCAAATTCAACTCAGTCATGACCTTTGTAATACCGTAATACATCTAACAGTTTTTGTCCTTATTAAAAATAATTCTAAGCTGACCTGAAAACGAAAGGACTCTTATTCGAAAGTCTTATAGTTTTTTTTGTTAATTTCATATGCGTCATTACAAAGATGTTAAATCTAGAGAAATAGAAAAATTGTATATAATTGTTCTCCTTATGAAGTCGAGTCGAAATAGATAGTAAAAAGACTAAAACAGTGCTGTTCGAAGTAGATTTAGAATTGGGTTAATCCCTTCAGTGTGAAGTAGATTTTTTTTAGGTGAATTTGGGGGGAGCGAGCTTGAATAAATACTCAAGTTATACAAAGCAGTAAGAGTTACGGTGGTATATATATATATATATATATATATATATATATATATATATATATATATATATATATATATAAATCTTTCCCTTCCAAGGATTTGTATCAGATTTATATAAGGAAAGATTTATTCACTTATTTATTTATTTTAACGAATACCATCGTTAGACTCTTCGGTCTCATAACTTGATATACAAGGGCTCGCTGGCCGAACGAGTTAGAGCACCGCCACTCGCGGCGGAGGTTGAAGTGACGGCCACCATCTGCCACCAGCGAGTTGGAACAAGGGCATGGTTGATTAGATTTTACGTTACAAGGTCCAGCGGAGCGTTACCTTGGTGTAACGAGACTTATTAAGAAATACACAAAAAAAAAATGTAAGTTTTGGACATTTGAATAATTCTTACTTAGTAACCATGTAGTGAACGCTGAAACTATTAGTTGTTTTAAGAAATGGTTAGACAGCTTTATGGATGGGGATGATAGGTGGTAATAGACATGGAACTGCCTAGTGTAGGCCTCATGGTCTCTTGAAGTCTCCTTCATTCTGATGTTCTTATGTTCGTAATTCGTCATAAAAGCAGGTAAACTCAGAGGTATTTATTTTGGTGATTATATATGTACAGGGTTAATGGTAAATTGAGTTTAAAAATACCAACAAATGTAGTCTATAGAAATCCCAATAAGGTTTTCCTGAGAGCGTCGAGACCTGTTTCTAAGTATTTTCTTAACCAATATCTAGAAATGTTAAACGTAGATATTTTGTATTCTTTTATATGTTATCAACAGCTCAGTGGTTTGAAGAGGATAAGACCTAGGATTGAAATCAAAAGAGTTTAATATCATAAGAGTCCATTTTAAGAAAAATACAGTTAAAATTTATTTCATCCATTCATTCATTTATTTGTTATCTGTTTTATTTATCTATTTATCAATTTATTTGTTGATTTATTTTCTTATTCATTTTCTATTCATTTACTTTTGTTTTTATTTGTATTGAGCACCCCACCTCATAACGAAATGATATATCTTCTGTAAAATAAGCTCTTATACTTGAATAAACTCTAATTTATCGTAGCTGGTTGAGGACGTGGGCAGAAAAACGCTGCAATTTATTTATTTATTAGTTTATTTGTTGATATATTTTCTTATTTATTCATTTTCTATGATTTTACTTTTGTTTTTATTTGTATTGAGCATCCCACCTCATAATGAAATGATACATCTTCTGTAAAACAATCTCTTATACTTGAATGAACTCTAATTTATCGTAGCTGGTTGAGGACGCTGACAGAAAAACGCTGCAATTTATTTATTTAACAATTTATTTGTTGATCTATTTTCTTATTCATTCAATTTTTATTCATTTACTTATGTTTTTATTTGTATTGAGCATCCCACCTCATAATGAAATGATATATCTTCTGTAAAACAAGCTCTTATGCTTGAATGAACTCTAATTTATCGTAGCTGGTTGAGGACGTTGATAGAAAAACACTGCAATTTATTTATTTAACAATTTATTTGTTGATATATTTTCTTATTTATTCATTTTCTATCCATTTACTTTTGTTTTTATTTGTATTGAGCACCCCACCTCATAATGAAATGATATATCTTCTGTAAAACAAGCTCTTATACTTGAATGAACTCTAATTTATCGTAGCTGGTTGAGGACGCGGACAGAAAAACGCTGCAGCTGGAGACAGATGCAGAAGGAAAGGAAGACACTTGGAGCCAACACACAAGGGGGAGGAAGAAAAACAATTGTGACATATAAACTGAAATAAGAGAGGGGAAGAGAGAGGGAAAGTCGAGGAAAGAAGAGGGGAGCAGGAGAGATGACGAAGGAGGAAAGAGAGAACGCGAGGATGAAGAGAGAAAATGATCATTTGAAAGAGAAATAGAACAAAGGAGAGTAAAGGAGAGACTAGGGGAAATAGTGAGGAAAATTCTTAATGTTTTAGACGCAATAAGTAAAGAGGGAAGAAAGAAACAATTGCGACAAAATTGAATTAAGAGTATACATCTATTTATTGTAATCAATTAAAAAGATAACCACAGGTTTGCGTTTCTACATAGTTACGGAATACGCATCTAATGTGAGTTTTTATTGGTTAAATCACAGGCTAATGTCTTAGAGACCATAGTGGACCTAAAGACACAAATCTCTTAAAAAAAATGTCTTGCAGCTTCATCCAGAACAAAGTCTTCTTTGAGTTAGCCAAAATTAAATTTATATTCAAAATACTCAACAGACAAATAAAATATTAAATGTTAAAAAAAAAAAAAAAAAAATTCAATGTAAGACGAAACAAAATGTTTTCTTCGCTAATGAATTTAGAGACCAACGACGTATGAGAAGACACATACACACAGAGATACACACGTGTGTGTGTGTGTGTGTGTGTGTGTGTGTGTGTGTGTGTGTGTGTGTGTGTGTGTGTGTGTGTGTGTGTGTGTGTGTGTGTGTGTGTGTGTGTGTGTGTGTGTGCGTGTGTGTGTGTGTGTGTGTGTGTGTGTGTGTATGTATGTGTGTGTGTGTGTGTGTGTGTGTGTGTGTGTGTGTGTGTGTGTGTGTGTATGTGTATGTGTGTGTGTGTGTGTGTGTTTGTGTGTGTTTATATAGATAGATAAATATATAGATAAATAGAAAAAAATAATGAATAGGATCTCATCAGCAGATAAATTTTACTGTATTTTTTTCTATTATGAAGAAAATAAATATATGAAGAACCACAAAGCTAAGTCTATATAACTTCATTATCAGACCTATATCCTTATGTGCCTCAGAAACATGGACGTTGACCAAGAAACTAGAAAACAAATTGATGATATTTGAAAATTATGTTCTAAGAAACATAGTAGGACCATTATGTGACAGGAGCATTAGCGGGTGGGAAACACGTCATAATCAAGAATTGTAAGGGATAATCTAGCAACCAAGAATTATAGATATAATCAAAAGACACCAGATGAGATGGGCTTTGACGTGAATGAGAAAAGAAAAAATACCCAGAAGAGTCAAGTTGAGATCGGCTGGAGGAAGAAGACCAAAAAGTAAACCAAGATTGAGGTGGATGGACGCCATTAGGGAGGCGGAGTGGAAGAGATTCGAGGAAGAGGTGGACTGGATGAAACTGGTATAAGATCGACAACGATGATGAGGCTGGGAACTAGCTGGGAGGGGTTCGTACGCGGCCTGTGATCCACTGAAGTGTATACATGCATACACAGACGCACACATACATAAACACACACACACACACACACACACACACACACACACACACACACACACACACACACACACACACACACACACACACACACACACACACATCTATATATATATATATATATATATATATATATATACATATATATATATATATATATATGTTTATATGTATATGAGGCTAGAATTATTGTGCATGAAATTTTCTATACCAGTGCCTCTTCACTCCTCTCGTGTGCCACGGTAATGAATGAATGAAACCCAGTTGCCGAAAATAGGTTGAAATAAAAAAGAACGTCCCACCCGGTACGTAAAGGGTTAATTGACATCGACGGTAACTCGGCCGCTTCCAGAATGGTGCCGAAGACGAATAAAATCGCCTGGCGATAGTCAGAATAGGAATGTTAAGGGTTGACAAAGACGCACTGCGTTCATTCTTCATGTAATTGCTTGGTTCTACTGAAACGTTTCTTGGGATTCCGTATAGCAATCATCGACAAGATTTCCTTTTTTCTTTTTTCTTTTTTCTTTTTTCTTTTCTTTTTGGATCGCTTTCGTGTTAAGAGACGAAGACAAAGACGACGAGAATAAAGTTGAAATGTAAAAATGAGTATCGTGAAAAAACAAATCTCGAAATCCTCTTTAGAACTTTCCATCCGATATTAAATCCAAGGATTACGAGCACACTTATTCGTGTACGCAAATAAACGTTTTCACGAGCATATGAACGTTTTATCTACACTAACGCACAAAAACCTCATAAACACAGAAGCATATATCATGCTCGCACATGCACAAGTAAACTTGTTCATACGTTCATACACCCACGCATGTATCCCCGTTTTCGTGTGAAAAATGTTTATGAACGCATATACGCACACAAAATTAGTGAACATGTATATACGCAAATATTCCTGAATTCTACTTTACGGAAGGTTTAGTGTGAACAAGAAGTGGAATAGCTTGTTGGATGCCATAAACAGGCGATTACCAGTTGGTATGAAGTTGTTAACTCGAGAAGGGCTGAGTTGTTGACTACTGAGATGTAAGTTAGATGAATCAAATCGCCATATAATAATAACAAAATAACCATATAATAATAACAGTATAATAATAACAGTATAATAGTAATATAATAATAACAGTAATAACGAAAAGTATCATAGGGTAAGAGAGGGATCGGTAAAATGATCGTAAGTACATAACCACACGCAGTCCTTCTCAGTCGTATTTCAGTAGCCCTTCTTGACAATTTCAAACAGAATTTTCTATACATGTGGTACTGACCGCACATATAGACCAGGATGTGAAAAATACCTAGTATAAAAAAGTTACAAAAATTATAGATGCTTTGAAAATTAAAGTTAAAAAAGAGACAGAGCAGGATCAGCAAATAAGTTGTAAGATAAACTAGTGAAGAAATGTAAATCTGCAGACTTTCAACTGCAAGTTTTATACGAATAACAAAAGTATTTTCTTACAAGCAGGGGATCGGATACTGGTTTGTACGATGTATTCCCTTTGAAAGATTAGTGTTAAATTTCCTGTTAAATTCAATTTTATATTATTTAAAGTTACGCTTTCATCATTACATTTGCCAGAATTATTCTGGTACATTTCCCAGTTTTCATATTGTTAGTATATATGTACATGTATAGGTTCATGTGCATATATGTAGGCATATCTATCTATATATATATATATATATAATATATATATATATATATATACATATATATATATATATACATATATATACATATATATACATACATATATATATATACATATATATATATATACATATATATATATATATATATATATATATATATATATATATATATATATATGTATGTATTATCACAACCAACCTCTAGGATATATCGCGAAAAAAAAAGATAGTGTGACCTTGAATAGTTCGCACAATGGGTTTTAGAGAATCTCGGAAAGAGTAATCAAACACTTCGTTAAAATATATGATTCTTTACAATGGTAAGAAAAAAAAGACATACAACATACATGGACGTAGAATAAGAAGAAAAGGTAATGCATAAAGTAAATATAGGTACATGAATGTTTTAAGAATTATCCGAGCATAAAAATTCATTACATATATCACATAAATGATAAGTGGGTATTCAAACAGTTTACCAGGTTATACAATTTTTCGCAGGCTTCATACCCAGGACCAGAAGATGCGGATGAAAGTCTTGTTTAGGCAGGTAGAAGACGATCCAGCGTAAAATCCCCTCAAACAATTTTGTGATTTTTTTTTTTCGAAGAATAGGTCATTTGGGAAGCCAAATGCCGGATGACCTCGGGTAGTAGGAAATTCTTCCGGTTGCTGGGGAACATTTAGGATGTTGATTAATGTTTACCGGCTGGCTACAAGAAATGAAAGTCAATTGGTGGGAAATACACTGTATTCACTGATACCACTGACAACTAATGCGTGTGTATACAAAGAGAGCTGGCTCTCAACTGACGCCAAGCCAGTGTTGCCACCTAGCGCGAGCACGTGCATCGCATTTTGCGATATCCAATATAATTACAAATATACACAATGATTGCACATAATTACAATAAATAATAAAACAACAAACAACAAAACATATGACAATTTTATAAAGAGGGGGAAACATATAATTCCCCAAATAAGCAACACACCAGTACAATGTACAATAATGGTATGATATACAACATACCACGCTAACAAAAATGTACTGTAGTGGAGACATAACAGAGAACGAGAGAGTGTGTAGAGCCGTACTAAACTTTCTTCTAATATTCGTTTAGAAGATATCCGAAATAACTCGGATGGGGAAGGCTTGCACTTCGCATGGAGACTGTCGATTCATGGGTTTCGGTTCTTGGGGATTGCTTAATAAAATCGAAGAGGTCCAAAGGACTTGTTTAGTTGAGTTGTCTTCATCGCATACATACACACATACATGTACACACACAAACACACATGCACAAACACATATATTCACATACATTCACACATAACCACGAGAGACGGGGAATTAGCACTCCACCTCACGTGGGTGGGAAGTTGGGTGTGTGTGTTTGTGTAAGGTCACAGCATTACCCATAGATCGAGCATACATGAGCTCTAAGCTTTCATCTGGGAGGGCAATAGCTGTCCAACGCGTGATCCAAGACCATAGTGAATCGCGCATAAGGAGTACGTGCACAGAATTACGAGTATTTGTATTTCCAACCACATATGTGTGTGTGTGTGTGTGTGTGTGTGTGTGTGTGTGTGTGTGTGTGTGTGTGTGTGTGTGCCTGCGTGCGTGTGTGTGTGCCTGCGTGCGTGTGTGTGTGTGTGTATCTATATGCGTTAGAATATATGAGCCTTTATGATAATATAAGCACTTTTCTCTCTGTTGAATGAATTCTATTTGCTTGTGTGTGCAGCAATATGTGTATATTCACATATGCGCGTGTGTTGATACATATTCTGTGCCACGGAATGTGGCTAAGTGTTCGTAATACCTTGAATTGGGCACCAGAAGAAGGAATATGGTTTGTATAACGGCAAGGCTTCAGCTCACGAGACGTCTGTCTCATAGCCTTGTCATGAGGCACAATAGGAGTGAAACCGGGGTGGTGGAAGGGGGTGGGGAGAGATGGAGGGTGATCGAGGGAGTGAGAGGTGGCAGTGGCGTCTTTAGAGATGGTTTGGAAGTAGGAGCTAAGCTTCGTCAAGATAGGAACAAGAGTAATACAGAAATTCAGGAAAAAAAAATCGACAAGATCTATTGTCTTAATTCTGGTACAACTTGAAAAAAAGTTATATACATGTAAGGCACTTGAATATCTTTTAATGTTTTTTTTTCTTTTTTAGTAATTCTAAATTTGTTATTTTAGGTAAAACAAATTGTACTAGTAGTGTTGAATAATGCTGACCATCAATAACTATAGGTATTATAATACCATTTTGTAAGTACGCATATAAGTGCATGAATATATGTGTTTGTTTGCGTGCGTGTGTGCTTGTATATGTGCGTATGCAAATTTGTGTATATGTGTGTGTGCGCGCGTGTGTGTGTGTGTGTTTATGTGTGTGTGTGTGTTTTTTTGTGTGTGTGTGTGTGTGTGTGTGTGTGTGTGTGTGTGTGTGTGTGTGTGTGTGTTTGTGTTTGTGTGTGTATGTGTGTATGTTTGGTCATTACTGTACATAGTAAACACATTCTTTTCTTTACAGAATAACTAAAACGAGACACCCGATATGTAACAATACATATGATCTTTGGATGACACACAGCGAGCATCCTTCGTTTTTCATTAGCTCCGCATAATGGGTCAATCACAGGTAATTGCCCATTACATAGATTATAACCTGTATAGTAATTCACAAACATAGATAGACACCTCAGTTTATTATAAGATATAAATAGACCAACTTATGAATATCATATAAGGGTAGACACAACCCACAAATACTTTTATTCACTGTAAAAATAGGTCAGAAAACTAACTGTTGGCAACCGAACACAAAGTAATGACGTCAGCGAGATGACCTAGCCCCGAGAGGCTCTGGAAACAGATCTGGAATTCTTATAGAGCGCAACTTCCAGACTTCATGTTCCGTTGATCTGTGTGGAATAAGAAACCCCAATTCTCTTTAACCCTTTTTATTATATACTTGTACAGTGTACAGATACATGAAAAGGAAAATATTTTGATGATCGTTTACAGTAAAGGGGAGATTATCTGAGCTCTCACTCGTAGATAAGATGATATAATTGTTCGGAATATACTCTGGATGGAGATCAATGTTCAGAAGGAATTATATGACTAATTCAGTCGTGAGCATAAACGTGGATAAGACCCGACTTAAACAATGTAGGGCAGTCTCAAGGGGTGACTGCTATGGAATATAGAATGTAGAGTGGAAATATGAAGTATAGAATATATTGAATGTGTGATATATATATATATATATATATATATATATATATATAGATATATATATACTATATATATATATATACATGTGTACATTTATACATATATACATGTATATATATATGTGTATATTATATATATGTATATATATGTGCATATATATATATATATGTATATACATGTGTACATATATACATATATATATATACACACACGCATATATATATATATGTATATATATATATATTTGTATATATATATATGTATATATATATATGTATATATATGTATGTATGTATATATGTACACATGTACACTGAATGTTTCCCAGTGATCAATTAATATCTTTTTTCAACCACAAATCACTTTTAATTCCATGCCATCGCATGCCATCGCAATTCCATGCCATCGCAATAAGAAAAAGAAAACGACAATACGAAATGAACATCGCTGAGAAATCCAAAGAGAATCCCAAAGAATTCTATAGTTACATTAGAGATAAAAAGGTTGTTAGGAATCACATTGGTCCACTATTATCTGCTGACGGTCAACTTGAATATTCAAATGAAGGAATGTGTAATCTCTTAAACAATTATTTTAGCTCGGTATTCGTAAACGAAACACCTCAAAGTGAATTCCAAACTGAAACCTGTGAAAAGTCTGGGGTAAACTTACTCACTACGGTAAATATAACAAAAGAAACAATTAAAAGGTGTATAGACAAACTCAAAGTTAATAAAACACCAGGGCCTGACGGTTGGCATCCAAGAATCTTAAAGGAAATGAAAAATGAGATTGTTGTTCCATTAGAAATTATTTTCAAGAAATCCATCATATCCGGAGATGTCCCAAGAGAATGGAAGCTAGCTAACGTTACTCCCATATTCAAAAAAGGTGACAAAAAGAAACCAAATAACTATAGGCCTATTAGTTTGACTTCGATCGTAGGAAAAATAATGGAAACTATCATCAGAGATGCTATCGAATATCATTTAGAAAGTAACCGTTTGATAAATGATAGCCAACATGGTTTCAGACGGAAACGTTCTTGCGTGACTAACTTACTCGAATTCTACAACACAGTTGTCTCGAATTATGACAAAAGAAACAATATAGATTTAATATATCTAGACTTTGCAAAAGCTTTTGATACCGTCCCACACGAAAGACTACTTATTAAATTAGCTTTGCATGGAATAAGTGGTAGCCTATTAGGTTGGACTAGTAATTGGTTGAAAGGTCGAAAACAGAGAGTTGTTTTAAATGGAAAAACTTCTGGATGGAAAAGTGTTGCAAGTGGAGTTCCTCAGGGTTCCGTTCTTGGGCCACTTCTATTCATAGTATATATAAATGATATAGACCATGGACTAAAATCTACTGTTTCCAAATTTGCTGATGATACAAAACTGTGCGGAGTGGCAAATGATCACTCAAACCAATTAGATATTCAAGAAGATTTAGATCAATTACAGCAATGGTCTGAAAAGTGGCTAATGAAATTTAACACAAGTAAATGCAAGGTAATGCACATAGGTAAAAATAACAGCAAGTACGATTACAAGTTATTTGGAAATTCGTTAACAAAAGTGGATAGTGAAAAAGATCTCGGCGTAATTATCAGTAACGACCTCAAATCATCCAAGCAGTGTATTTCAGCCTCTGAGAAAGCAAATAAGATTCTGGGATTGATTGCGCGATCTTTTGATTTCAAAAGTCCATCACTCATTAACAAGCTATATAAATCGTTAGTTCGTCCACATTTGGAATATGCTGTTTCCGTATGGTCACCGAATCTCATTAAAGACATTGACAGACTGGAAAAAGTACAACGGCGAGCCACAAAACTGATTCCAAATATCAAAAAGAAATCATACGAAAATCGACTTAAGCACATGAATCTGTTTTCCCTAAAAAAGCGTAGACTCTAAGGTGACTTGATACAGATTTTTAAGACTCTAAAAGGAATTGAGAACATCAAAAGTGGCCAAATTTTCACATTGAATGAGAATCAGACAAGAAACAATGGTCTCAAACTGTCCGGAAATAGATTCAATTTGGAAGTAGGTAGAAACAACTTTGCCAACCGTGTAGTTAATGAATGGAATAAACTTCCTGCACAGGTAGTGCAATGTAGTTCAGTTCGAAGCTTTAAGAATCATTTAGATAAATACCTAAGTAAGATGCTGTAATTATTATAATTTATGTTATATTATTTGTTTTTGTTTTGTTATAATTTGTCTGTCTGATTTTCATTTATTATTAGTTATATGTCAATTTATTATCATTTACTATTTACCTGTTTGTTTGTTATTCAACTATACCAATGCATTTAATTATGTATTTTAATTGTTATTTACATTGTTATAGTTTTAATTTATTATCAATATGATTTTTTTTTTTTTTTTTTTTTTTTTTTTTTTTTTTGCATCCGACCTAGATATGGATCAAAAGGTCTCCTGTCGGCATGCTTTGCCTTTGTAATCCTTTGAGACTGAACAATTGCTCGGTGGAGGCATCCGTTGGAAATTGAAACGTGGACGAGCCGAGGATTCGAACCCAGCTAACCCGTAACAAAGTTACAGTGACTTAAACCAATACGCTATCAAGAGAGATATAAGTTGAGTACGACTTTCTTATATTTGTATGCTCGAATTACATACACCTACACGAAATATCGCGTTCAACCCACCTCCGCTATGATACTGCATCGAGCGATTCTTCAGTCTCGACTGCGATGGCATGGAATTGAAAGTGATTTGTGGTTGAAAAAAGATATTAATTGATCACTGGGAACCATTCAGTGTATATGTATAAAACTTTCCCCACGTGCACATACTAGCTAAATGTTAGGTGGGTGCTCCGTGAGAGCACTGCGTGAGAGCACTGCGTGAGAGACCGTTAGGCCGGAGGAATCTCCAGTGGTCTCACGCTAACTTCCCC
>NC_134790.1:3878736-3886236 GCF_046742065.1 Oratosquilla oratoria
AGGAGGCAAGTAGCAATACGCGCGTGCTGGCGCTCGTTTTCGACGACTCGAGCGAGACTCGAACGGTGTACGCGTAAAGCTCCTAATTGGGGGGGTGGGAGTGGAGAGGAAGCAGGAGGATAACAGGAGCGCGATAGAATAGATAGTGAAATATAAAGGGAAAACAAACTAGCAGGAGGTATTTCGACCTTTAATAAGGTCGAGTATAAACGCAAACTAAGATACAAATGAAGAAATAAAAAAGAGAGAATAGTTAAGTTGATGAGTCAAGAAGTGAATAGATAACTACTTGGCAAGTAGATACGTGAAATGATGAATGATGAGAAAAATAGATAAACGACTGCACGAATAAACTGATAAATGTATAACTGGATGATGTATAGACGAATGGAAGAATGAATAAATGAACAATTGAACGAAAGAATGAATGAACGAAACGATAGAGAAAATAAACGAATGGAAGAATATATGATTAACTAAGAAGTGACTGAATGAATAAATATATAAATAAATAAACAAGTAAATAAAGAAATAGAGAAATGCATACACGAGTAGATAATTAAATAAAGATAAAACAAATAAACGATTAAACGAATAAATAAATAATACATTGAACGAACAGACAAATAAAAGAATAAGAGAATGAGTTAATAAACGATTAAATTAATAAATTACGAAAAGGATATTCAAATAAACAAATGAATAAGTATTGTATAAATGAATAAATGAATTAATAAAGGAACAAAGGAATGAATTAAAAATCTAATAAACATCTTCAATACAGCCACGTTCTTCTTCGGATCATCTTCAGAAAGGGACAGGCGATTTTATCAAGCTTTGGGGCGAAAGAATGGACGCCGCGAGATAGGAAGCGTGGAAGAGGGAGACCAGACAGAAGGTGGAGAGACGAGATCGAGAGGTTTGCGGGAGTGACGTGGCAGAGGGCGGCACGGTCGTGTGAATCATGGAATGCTATGAAGGAGGCCTTTGTTCAGCAGTGGACTCAGGATGGCTGATTTGATTTGATTTGATTTGAGGGGCGAAAGAAAGTCTCGCGGAACTGAATCCGCCTTCTTTCCCGGGTCGAGGTTGCTCAAATCTCTACCGGCGTGTTGCCGAGCTCAACCCGTGAGGCCTTTGCTTCTGACAACAATGAGGGGGATTATAACTTCAGGGGTACGCTCGAATGTACAGCCTCACTGGTGCAGTATAATTATAAGAGGACGAAGAAGAAGAAAATAAAAGAAGAGGAACATACAAATAACATAAATATGAAGAAGAAAGGAAAAGAAGAAACAGATTAATGTAAGAGAAATCGGAATTCGAGAGGATAAGGAAGGAAAATGATAGAGAAAGGTGTGTGTGGGGGGGGTTAGAGGAAGAATAAGAGAAAGAAGAGGAAGAGGGCGAAGACCGTGAAGGAGAGGAATGAGGACGAGAAACAACAGCAAGAAGAACATCGAGAATAATGATAAAAGCGGCCCGCGGGTTTCGCAAAGAGAGAGAAGTGACGCAAGTAAGGGAGTGTGAACAATAAAAGCACAATGTAGGAACACTTCCCCTCGCCTCTTCCAGCTCCCCGTTCCCCGTTCCCCGTTCCCCGTCCACCGTCCCCCGTCCCTCGCCCTTTCCCTTTCCTACTGTCCTTCCTTTCCCTTTCCCTTTCTTTCCTCATTTTCTGTTGTTGTTTCAGTGCATTTTCGTTTATTTTTTTACATCTTTACCTTTTATTTAATTTTCACCTTCATCAACATCAATTTCATCTGTAATTTCGCCATCACCATCAACATCACTAACGACATCGACCTCAGCATCACTTTCATTTTCATCCTCATCCTCACCTTAACCTTCACCTTCCTTAACCTTTACTCTTACATACACTTTCACCTTCATCTTCACCTTCAACTCCTTCAGTGTCTTCTTTAACTTCATGTTCATCTTTACCTACATAATCACTCTTGCCGAGGCCTGCACACTCACATTCATATTCACATTAATCTTCACCTATATTTTCATTTTCATTTTCATTTTCGCTTTTGCCTGAAACTTTAGATTCACCTGCTTTATCGTCATTATCACTGCCATCTTCACCTATACTTACATCCTCACCTTTACTTTTGCCTTCTCATGCATCTTCGCATTCACATTCATCATCATATTCATCTTCTTTACCTTCACCTACTTTAACTTCTCCATCTTCACCTTCTCCACCTTCACCTTCTTTACCTTTACCTTCTTCACCTTCACCTTCTCCACCTTCTCCACCTTCTGCATCTTCACCTTCTGTACCTTCACCTTCTTTACCTTTACCTTCTGCACCTTCACCTTCTCCACCTTCTCCACCTTCTCCACCTTCTTCACCTTCTTCACCTTCTTCACCCTCTTCTCCTTCACATTCTTCACCTTCTCCACCTTCTTCGCCTTATCGACCTTCTTCACCTTCTTCACCTTCTTCTTCTTCATCTTCTACACCTTCTCCATCTTCACCTTCCCCACCTTCTTCACCTTCCCCACCTTCTTCACCTTCTCTACCTTCTTCACCTTATCCACTTTCTTCGCCTTATCCACCTTCTTCGCCTTATCCACCTTCTTCACCTTCTTCACCTTCAGCTTTCCCACCTTCTTCACCTTCTCCACCTTCTTCACCTTACCCACCTTCTTCGCCTTATCCACCTTCTGCACCTTATCCACCTTCTTCGCCTTATCCACCTTCTTCACCTTCTTCAAACTTCTTCGCCTTATCCACCTTCTTCACCTTATCCACCTTCTTCACCTTCTTCACCTTCACCTTTCCCACCTTCTTCACCTTCTCCACCTTCTTCACCTTACCCACCTTCTTCGCCTTATCCACCTTCTTCGCCTTATCCACCTTCTTCACCTTCTTCACCTTCTTCACCTTCTTCACCTTCTTCACCTTCTTCACCTTCTTCACCTTCTTCACCTTCTTCACCTTCTTCACCTTCTTCACCTTCTTCATCTTCTTCACTTTCACCTTCTTCACCTTCCCCACCTTCACTTTCTCCACCTTCACCTTCTCCACCATCACCTTCTCCCCGTTCACCTTCTCTACCTTGTGTTCCTCTCCTCTCGAGCTTCTAAACAGTTCTGCTCCAGAGACTAGGAAGACAGTAAGCGCTCGCCGACATTACCATCAGGTGCAGCTGTCAGTGGCTCCGCCCATTCCCGTTCCTGGGAATCACGGCACAAAAGGTCTTTGTCATTCCCAGCCCGCCTAAATCTCCTCTCGAATTTCCAAAATGACCTTGGCCTTCGGTAACCCTCTTTAAGAAATTTTGGGGCTGTCGAACGGTGAGCGGGTATTCGTGATTAGCTGATGGACGGGAATCGACGCCCGCTCCCTCCCCCTCTCCCATACAATAAAAGTTCTCTTTGATATTCTCTTCCACTTCCTCCTCCTCCTCCTCCTCCTTTTCCTCCTCCTCCTCCTCCTGCTCCTCCTCCTCCTGCTCCTCCTCCTCCTCCTCCTCCTCCTCCTCCTGCTCCTCCTCCTCCTCCTGCTCCTCCTCCTCCTCCTCCTCCTCCTCCTCCTCCTCTTCCTCCTTTTCCTCCTCTTGAGCGTGAAATACTAAAGGTACTAAAGCATTTTGACAACCTCCACGTATACAAGTTGAACTTGAAGCTCTTTGTGTCTTGATCATATCAACGCTTTGGCTGCACGTTCCCTTCGGCTGAATAAAATCGCCTGCCGGCAGCGGAAGCAAGTGTGTAAGCCGTGAGGAACAACAAAGGGTTTACACACATCTCAACAAAGGGGTTACACACATCTAGGTGAAATGCTTATTACGAGGGGCACTTGCTAATTGTTTAGACTTAAGCTAGATGGTTATATTTCTCTGCGTATCGTTCCTTTGATAGTGAAAGTAATTAACTAGGTTAACTTAAGCTAACTAATGATCAGTAATTTATTTTGATGTTATATGCAAATACATAAATTTTCTGCAACAAATGACCGTAAATATTTTTTTTTCAATTTACATTTTTTTTTATACGATTTGAGATGAGGACAGAATATCTTGATCAGTGATTCCTTTAGTTTAAGATAAACAAACTGATTTAGTGAATTACATGTGATTTTTACACAAGAGAATATTTAAGATTATTTTTTCATGAAAGTGGCAGTTGCCGACAAGATTGACGAGTTAAACACCATATGAGGACGGAGCCTTTATTTCTTTACAGCTGTAATAAGCGAAACGTCGTACAAATAAAGGCTCCGTCCTCATATAGTGTTTAATTCGTCAATTCAAGATTACATAGATAACAACGTTTATTTCTTTCTCTTTCTATTTTCAGTCATGCATATTGCTATAGACCAATATCATACATCTATTTTATCACATATAGCTACAGTAGATATGTTAAGACCTGTTCATAACAGTTACATACTTAATATACATATAATTAAGCTTTCTCCGGTATACTCGCAAAGTCTCAGTCATGAGCTACAATAGATGGAGGATTATTTATTCTATAAAAAATTGTGTTCAATTATATATATATATATATATATATATATATATATATATATATATATATATATACTGTATATAGATAGATAGATAGATATACACACATGTATATATATGTATGTATATATATATATATATATTGTATATATATATATATATATATATATATATGTATATATATATATATATTTATATATATATATATATATATATATGTATATATATACTTTTCTCTTTGCATTGTAACTTGCTTATTCTGGCTGTCGCCATGTGATTTTATTCAGCTCAGGAAAACTTTGACAGACGTCAGAAGGTAAAGAGAGTCACTATACTGTTCTGTTCATGTTTTCCTTGATCAACTTTGTACTGCTAACCAACTTCCTTTTGTGTGCAGGCACCTGCTTCCCCCGCCTGCTTCGACAAAACTTGCTCAACAAACATCTAGGTCGTTTGCAATAGGCAATATCACTTTAACTTAGTTTCCTTCCTAAGCTTCTTTCGAAGTTCATTAAAGTCTGCGTTCTTCATAGTTTAGCAGTTTTGTTGTTGCTTACTTTTTCCTTTTTTTTATTATTATTCGTCTGTTTTCTTGTTTGTTTATTTGTTAATGTGTGTACCACTTGTGTCTTTAGTTTTTTAATGTTTTTGATTATCAAATTTCATCTGCTTAATTTTTATCATGAATTTATGTAATTATGAGTTATCGCTTTGTTTAGCTATTGATTTATCGTTTTGTTTTGTTAACCTTCACATGAATATTTATTCATTTAATTGTATGTTATTAGAATTGTTCTTTCTTTGGATGTGAAAAGTTATTCACAAACTATGGTTAACACCTTCAAGTTGGAAGTATTTCTGCAATCAAGAAACTCTTTTGGAGAACGCAGGAACGAAGTCAGTAAAGTGTACCTGATGTTGTTTCAACCGTTTCGAAACGTTTCATAACCTCAAACGTTTATTCTGTCGAGCTAACCACCAGACGATTTTATTCAGTAAATTCATTAATTTAGACACAAACACACACTCTCTCTCTCTCTCTCTCTCTCTCTCACACACACACACACACACACACACACACACACACACACACACACACACACACACACACACACACACACACACACACACACACACACATATATATATATATATATATATATTTATATATATATATATATATATATATATATATATACATATATATATATATTGTAGAGATTTTCTGACAGGTTGACGTAAGTGGAGTAGGAAACACAGGATTCTCAGGCAGTTTATTTCTGACTAGTTTCGCAGGTATAATTTTTCAAAGCATACCTGGAAAGCATTTAATGGATATATTTGTTTGTCAGTTCACAGAACGAACAATTTGACGTATTCCTCAGGTATTAAATAAATTTCTCTTTTCATACTTCTTTGACTTTTTTTTTGCTTTGTTTCTTTTTAATATTTTTATTCTCATTTTCTTCTATTTTATTCTATCTTTTCATGCTTTTCTTCTAACTTTGTGCTTTTAACATTTCTCTGCTTTCTCTCTCTCACACTCTCTCTCTCTCTCTCTCTCTCTCTCTCTCTCTCTCTCTCTCTCTCTCTCTCTCTCTCTCTCTCTCTCTCTCTCTCTCTCTCTCTCTCTTTCTCTTTCTTTTTCTCTTTCTTTTTTTCTCAACTCAGCATCGACTAGAAATAGAACCAAGATGGAAGCGGAGTTTATAACGTATGTAATATTTCTTTTTTAAACAAATATTATCAATTCTCTTTTTTCAAATGACAGTACATTCAAATTGATAATTCTAAAGCATTTACTATGGGAGTAATAAAAAATTCTCGGATATAGGTTTGGTCTAAGGCAGCGTTTCCTAGCCCTGGAGTCCCCAAGCGTTTTCTGGGGTCGCCAAGATATCTTGTATGCTAATTTTTTAAATTCATACTACTATAATAAAATTCAATTATGTTAATTTTGTCTCTTATGACCTTATAATAGATTAGTGGGGTCGCGATCCTATCATGATGATCATATTGGGGATCGCCTGAATTTTTTTTTTTTTTTTTTTTTTTTTTGGAAAACAATGGTCTAAGGTGTAGCGTCTGAAGGACGTATTTCGAAAAGAACGAAAGTTGGACACTAAATGGCGTCTGTGTGTACGTTTGTGATCACCTGAGATTCGATTGTTTGGTTAGGATGGAGGGATAGGGTGGGGACGGGAAGGGGGGAGAGGAAGGTGAAGAGGATGAATGTGTATGGTGAAGGTAGCGTCACACTAGAGTTTTCTCGCTAACATGCTACTCGCTTTTGCTATTTTGTTTGAGGAGAAACGACTTCGGTAACGATCTTTGGTCTTTTTGAAATTCAAAATGTCAAATTTACTCTTGATTCATATAGTAAGAAGCTGGAAAGGAGGACAAAAAGTACGGTATACTGTCAAGAAATACTAGGAAGAACTAGTTTAAACTAGAGGAGAATTTAGATTACAGTTAGTTTCGTCATAGGGTCATTTAACATCAGAAGTAATTGGAGAACATAAACTGCAGATATTTCTTGACGATTATTTTACACCAGGAGCAGTTGTCTCGTGTTTTTGTTTTCATTACTATTTGTGTCTTCTACATTTGTTTGGCTGCCGTCAGGTGATTTTATTCAACCCAAGGGAACAGGTAGAAACTCCTTCTGGCTTTAACTACTGCTCGTGTAAAGTTGTGGGAAATAACATGTTTTTCCTTCCCTGTGGGAAGTCAAGGAAATAAATAAAATAGTTTAATGCTCAAGGGAAAACGTCTGTTCTGTAGACAATCCTGACAATCCTCTGATCTTTATCTTATTATTTCCTAACAGAAAGCTAAAGAATAATATACTCTCAACCATGCGAACACAAAGAACTTAAAAAAGCCCTCGAAAGCGAGACAATAATGTTCATAAAAATAAAAATGATAATGACATCTATCTTTAAATGAGAGAGGAGACCAGATGAAATGAGGTTTTCAATAGCTGGATCCTAATTTATCTGAGTATTTCTCC
>NC_134790.1:3896236-3898736 GCF_046742065.1 Oratosquilla oratoria
AAGGATGTAATGAAATAGGTTTCCATACAGGTCCAGAAATACTTGGAATTGGAAATAAACTCATCTGCTGGGATTCGAACCCCCGCCAGAGCGGAATGCTTCATATAAAGTGAGGACTGTGCCGCAGTCCTCGCTTTATGTGAAGCATTCCGCTCTGGCAGGGGTTCGAATCCCAGCAGATGAGTTTATTTCTGATTGTCAAAATGACACAAATACTTGGAATTGCTTAGAAAGCGATTTATCCTAAACCGGAATAATAGATGGATTTAATTTCAAGTATGATAATTACAGAATCAAGAGATATACCCCAAATTGGAACCATATTTGAGTTTGCAGCCAAGTATGATTGTTGTACATTAGGGTACAGAACCCAACAATCATTACTCCCCTCTTGTATACTAAAATTAGTTAAATATATACATATTTATAGAATATAAACACATATACATACAGTACATATGTATAGACATTTACACATATGAACATAAAGATTATACTGTACATATACATTAATGTGTGTAGCTTGTGGAAGCGTGTGCGCGATCGCTTATGTGCGTGTATGTGTGAGTGTTTGTTCCTCTATCCTTACAAGCTATTCTTACCCTCAATTCCTTTGTAACAGTCTCCTGCCTCTTCCTCCCCGTCTCTCCCTCTCTCCTTCCCTCCCCCTTTTTTCTCCCTCTTTTCCTCACTCCCCTTCCTCCTTCTCCCCCGCTCCACCCCCTCCTCATTCACCTAAATGGTTTAATGTCATTACTTTGCTTCTTTATGTGTCTGATGATCTCAGGTACCCAGGTTTCAGCACAAGAGGGATTTTAAGCTGCGTCTTTTTTCTCTCTTCTTTTTCTGGGTCGATGAGATTCTTTTTTTCTTTTTCTTTTTTTTCGGCGAGAGCAGAAAATTTTGGGCGGAATCGTGTTTGAATTTTTGGAAAGGGTGCGGCGAATCTTTCCGGTCAGTGAGCTCTGGAATGAACGACTTCTCATGTAGAAACTGCATTATGCGAAGAAGAAGAAGAAAAGGAGGTGAAGGAGGAGGAGGAGAAGGAGGAGTAAAAGGAGGACAAGTGGAAGGAGACTGAGGAAGGAAAGAAGAAGGAGGTGGAGGAGGAGATAAAGGAGAAGGAGGATAAAAACAAAGAAGAGGAAGACTTCTCATGTAGAAACTGCATTATGCGAAGAAGAAGAAGAAAAGGAGGTGAAGGAGGAGGAGGAGGAGGAGCAGGAGTAAGAGGAGGACAAGTGGAAGGAGACTGAGGAAGGAAAGAAGAAGGTGGAGGAGGAGATAAAAGAGAAGGAGGATAAAAACAAAGAAGAGAAAGAGAAAAAGAAATATTTTAGTAAGAGGAAAAAGAGCTGGGAAGAAAAAGAAAAAGAAGAAAGAGAATAAAAGAAGAAAAGAAGAAGAAGAAGAAGAAGAAGAAGAAGACGAAGAAGAAGAAGAAGAAGAAGAAGACGAAGAAGAAGAAGAAGAAGAAGAAGAAGAAGAAGAAGAAGAAGAAGAAAGAAGATGTAGAATAAAAGGAAAATAATAAAAATAATAATAAGAAACTCAATCTCTTATGTGAATCAGACTTTTGCGAGTTACAATTTTGCTTCTGAAGAATATTTGGTGCTTTTCTTCGTGTATGTTTAAGAATCTCTCCAGATGCTGTGACATCGACGTGGGTTCTACGCTTTTTGACTCCTTGTGGGACCTCGAGACGCTGCTGGAAGTGAGAACACCGCATCGAGTCTCTGGAGAACGAGGGAGAAGAAGGTAATCTGGATGGGGAGAGAAAAGAGAGAACGAAGGTTGTCTCCTGGGAGATAAAGAAAGAAGCGACTTGCCCTGGAGGAGGAGGAGGAGGTGACTGTGGAAAGGAAAAAGACGTGCACTATCTGCCGGGGAGGAGATTGGTTCAACTGTGGTGGTAGCGCTTCGTATTTCTTTTGGTATCAAAGGGATACAGAGGAGAGGGATACAGTATAAAGGGACACCCGGAACGTCGTCGTCTTCGTGTTTCTTCTTCTTCTTCTTCTTCTTCTTCTTCTTCTTCTTCTTCTTCTTCTTCTTCTTCTTCTTCTTCTTCTTCTTCTTCTTCTTCTTCTTTCTTTGTCTTCTTCTTCTTCTTCTTTTACTTTTTCTATTTTTTCTTTTTCTTTTCTTCTTCCTCTTCTTCTTCTTCTTCTTCTTCTTCTTTCCTCTTTCTTCTCTCTTTTTTCTTCTTTTTTCTTCTTTTTCCTCTTCACTTTTTCCCACTTCTATGTGGAGTCGATGTTTCTGACAACTCTCTTCCGCCTAGTCTGGTCATATACATCTTCTTATGTCATCTGTTTTTCCTTCAAAATAAAAAAAGAAAAACAGCTGTCGGAGGAAATACATGACCATACTCCCTGTCGGAAAAAAAAATTAAACAAACAAACAAACAAATAGATAAATAAATAAATAAATAAATAAATAAATAAATAAATAAATAAATAAATAAATAGATAAATAGATAAATAAATAAATAAATAGA
>NC_134790.1:3928736-3933736 GCF_046742065.1 Oratosquilla oratoria
CTCTGATCATAAAGAAATGCTGCGTGACTCTGATCCTTAGGGGTATTACCAAATTTCCTGAAATGCTGAATCCATAAAACTTATGTTGTTAGGGTGATCTAAAAACAAACCATTATATTGTTGGCATATATTCACCTATCTAGTCTGAATGTAGCATGAAATCATTATAATAAATTCTAGCATACTGACTAGCTACTGGCACTGAAAAGCGGCACTGGTATATGGCACCTTTGATGTCCATAATTGTAGAGGGATTAAGGTTTCACGAAAGCGCGACGTTATAAACAGCCTCACATTTAGCTTAGGGAACGAAGCCAAGATTTGTATTAACGAAAGAACAGCTCTTCCCACTGGTCCACGCAGGCGACGAAAATGCGTCAGTTTTTTTTATCTCAATATAAATATAAACATCATTATAGTTTCTGGAAGACATACTTGCGCAGTTCAGAAATTACAAGGAGTGTTGTGTTCGTCTTTTTAATATCGACTTTTTACGAAGTGTCCAGTCAACACGAAGTCTCTGAACCCCAAGGAAAGTTGAACCAAGACGAAGCTCACAGCATTACGAGTTAGGACGTGGCATCAGGAGTAGGAACTATTTCGAGGGCGACTTGAGGCTCCTTCCTGAGGGAAAGAAGAAGAGTTCCCGGAAACTCTGCTTTCATACCAATGCTCCACAGAACAAGGCAGAAGTGGATTCCCGAAAACAGAGATTAGGGCCGAGACAGATGGAAGTAGGTTCTTTTCAAGAACGTCCTTAATTTTAAGATCAAAGAAGAGGACCGGGAGGATAAAGAGGAGAAGGAGGATAGGGTAGAAGAGGAAGAGAAGAAGGAGCATGGGGAGAAGGGGAGGGTGAAGAGAAGGAGGATGAACAGGAGAGGGAAAAGGAGAAAGAGAAGAAGGATGATAAGGATAAAGAGAAGCAGAAGGAGAACCAAGAGGGGGGCGTAGGGAGAGAAAGATGATAAGAGGAGAAGTAGGAGAAGTAGGAGAAGGAAGAGGAGAAAGGAAGTAGGAAAAGGAAGAGGAGAAAAAGGAGGAGGAGGAGGATAAGGTTGAGGAGGAGAAGGAGGGAGAGGGGGAGGAAGAGAAGTATGATAAGGTTGAAGAGGAGAAGGTGGAGAAGGAAGAGGAGGAGGAGGAGGAGGAGGAGGAGGAGGAGGAGGAGGAGGAGGAGGAGGAGGAGGAGAATAAGGTTGAGGAGGAGCAGGAGGAAAAGGGGAGGAAGCGAAGGATGATAAGGTTGAAGAGGAGGAGGAGGAGAAGGAAGAGGAGAAAGAGGAGAAAGAGGAGGAGGAGGATAAGGTTGAGGAGGAGCAGGAGGAAGAGGGGGAGGAAGAGAAGGATGATAAGGTTGAAGAGGAGAAGGAAGAGGAGAAAGAGGAGGAGGAGGAGGAGGAGGATAAGGTTGAGGAGGAGGAGGAGGAAGAGGGGGAGGAAGCAAAGGATGATAAGGCTGAAGAGGAGAAGGAGGAGAAGGAAGAGGAGAAAGAGGAGGAGGAGGATAAGGTTTAAGAGGAGCAGGAGGAAGAGGGGGAGGAAGCGAAGGATGATAAGGTTGAAGAGAAGGAGAAGGAAGAGGAGAAATAGGAGGAGTAGGATAAGGTTGAGGAGGAGCAGGAGGAAGAGGGGAAGGAAGAGAAGGATGATAAGGTTGAAGAGGAGAAGGAGGAGAAGGAATAGGAGGAGGAGGATAAGGTTGAGGAGGAGCAGGAGGAAGAGGGGGAGGAAGAGAAGGATGATAAGGTTGAAGAGGAGAAGGAGGAGAAGGAAGAGGAGGAGGAGGATAAGGTTGAAGAGGAGCAGGAGGAAGAAGGGGAGGAAGAGAAGGATGATAAGGCTGAAGTATTGCATATAGAGGAGCAGAAAGAGTAGGAGGAGGAGAAAGAGAGAAGGATGATAACGTTGAAGAAGAGAAAGAGGTGAATGATGATAACGATGAAGATGAATATGAGAAGAGGAAAAGAGACAAAAAGAAAGAAGAGGAATTGGAACTCGAGGAGGTGAAGGAGAAAGAAAGAAAGAAAAGGAAAACAAATAAAAGAAAATAGAAGGATGAGTAAGAAGATAATGAAGAAAGGGGCGAATAAATGGAGGAAATGGGAAAGAGGTGGAAGTGAAGGAGACATGGGAGATGATGAAGATGAATAAAGGAGGAAGAGAGAAGAAATAAAACAGAGAGAGGAGTAGCTGACGGTAGGGTGATCTGTTGGAAAGGAGAGGCATTTCCTGTAGCTGAATGTTATCATTTGGAGACAATGATATCATATGACCAAGATGGCGCCAAGGAATTAAAAAGAATAGCTGGATGTCACCCAGCGTGAAAGAAAAAATTGCTACTTGGCACTGAATTTTTAAATCGAAATAGACACTCACATCTTCGCTGTAAAATAAATAAACAAATAAATAAATAAATAAATAAAATAATGAAAAATAGAAAATAAAAAGTAAAAAATAAAAAAAATAGAAATAGACAAATTAAATCACCAGGTGGTAATCAGAATCAAGGCATCAGTGTCACACGGGTCAGAAGAAGCTCAGCACGAGAAAAAAAAAATTATGAAGAACAAGGAACCCGAGAAACCTAGTACCTTGGCTTTGTTGATTTTTCCATAGAGGAAAATCCAAAAGAAAAAAACGCTCTTTTTCTGAAAAAAAAAAGAACGAGAAGAGCCTTGGTTTTGTTGGCCATGGTGTCTTTTGTAACGTCATACATTGCTACGAGGTCCTTCGCAAGCAAATCGAAATGAGAGTTTTACCTTGTACCCCTTCAACATAGTGGAGAACCATAAATATATATTTGTATATATATATATATATATATATATATATATATATGCATATATACATATGTATATATATATATACATATATGTATATATATGTATATATATATATATATACATATATATATGTATATATATATATATATATATATATATATACATATATATACATATATATATGTATACATATATATGTATATATATGTATATATATATATATATATATATATATATATATATATATATATATGTACAGATGAATCGAGACTAGTAAAAATACTTAAACGTCACTCTCACTCGACCTCGTCATTCTCTTCGTTCTCTCTTTTGTCTTCGTCTTCTTTTTTGTCTTTGTCCTCTCTTTTGTCTTCGTCCTCTCTTTTGTCTTCGTCTTCTTTTTTGTTTTTGTCCTTTCTTTTGTCTTTGTCCTCTCTTTTGTCTTCGTGCTCTCTTTTGTATTCGTCCTCTCTTTTGTCTTCGTCTTCATTTTTGTCTTTGTCCTTTCTTTTGTCTTCGTCCTCTCTTTTGCTTTCGTCCTTTCTTTTTCTTTGTCTTTTTTTTGTCTTTATCCTTTCTTTTGTCTTCGTCCTCTCTTTTGTCTTCGTCCTCTCTTATGTCTTCGTCTTCTTTTTTGTCTTTGTCCTTTCTTTAGTCTTTGTCCTCTCTTTTGTCTTCGTCCTCTCTTATGTCTACGTCTTCTTTTTCCCTTCCTCGTTGTCCTCTTCCTCATTGTCCTCGCCCTCGCTGTCCTATTCCTCATTGTCCTCGCCCCGTTGTCCTCTTTTTCATTGTCCTCATCCTTGTTCCTTTCCTCTCCCTCTCTTTTTCGTCCTCGTTTTCTTCTGTATTCTCGATTTCGTTCTATTCATTTTGCCTTTGCTCTTGTTTTCGGGCTCAATTCTGTCTTCATTGTCCTCGCCCTCATTGTCCTCATCTTCGCTCTCCTCAACTTTGCTGTCCTCCTCCTCCTCTTCGTCCTCTTCCTCGTTGTCCTACTGCTTGTTGTTATCTTTCTCGTTGTCCTCGCGTTGTTGTCTTCACTTTCGCTGTCTTCATCTTTTATGTATTCCTCATCTTTGTCCTCTTCCTCGTTGTCCTATTGTTCGTTGTTATCTTCCTCGTTGTCCTCGATCTCGTTATCTTCACTTTTGTTTTCCAATTCCTCGTTTTCTTCGCCGTCGTTGTCCTCCTTCTCCTTGTCCTCGCCCTCCTTGTCCTCGTCCACGTTTTCTTCTTCACTCTTGCTTTCTTTATGCTCTCGTTCTTTCTTCTTTTCTTCCTCATTTTCGACCTCATTTTTGTCCTCGTCTTTATTGCCCGACCTCGTTTTCTTTTTGTCCTCATCTAGGTTTTTTCTCATTATTGTCATCTGTTCTCGATTTCGATCTGGTAATTTATTTCTTTTCGTAAACGTCCCTCTCCTTATTCTAATTAATCCTCCTCCATATCATTGTTTCCATTTGTCCTCATTTTTTCCTCCTTGTCCTCCTCTTTATCCTCATTTTGTCTTTATCTTCCTTCTCTTTGTCGTTCTCTTCGTTTTTTTTTTCGTTGTTATTGACATATTAGTTTTCCTCCTTTTTTTCTCTTCCCTTTGCCTCTATCTCTCTCTCTTCGTCCCCATCTCTCCCCTCCCTACACTTACAAAGGTGGAGCATGCAGACAGGAGACATTTCGTCCATAGCAAGGTCAGATGGAAATATATATATATATATATATATATATATATATATATATATATATATGTATATATATATAAGTATATATATATATATATACATATATATAAGTATATATATGTTATATATATATATATACATCTATATATCTATATATATATATATATATGTATACACACTCACACACACCCATATATATATATATATATGTATACATACACACACACGCATATATATATATATATATATATATATGTATATATATGTACATGTATATATATATATATATACGATAATAACAATAACAGTAAATAAAAATATAAATGAATAAATTTGGTAATAACATAATTAATATTAAATAAAATAAGTAAATAAATAAATAGGTAAAGTCAAATAACAACGCTTTTCCTTTTTCCCCTTGGCTTGCGGCACCAAACTCTCCCTTCCGTCCTCTTCCTTGTTCTTCTTGAACAGATTTTCTGTGTTTTCTATCTCGCGGTAATGGTCGCTTTCTAAGGGCCTTGGGGTTTTT
>NC_134790.1:3938736-3958736 GCF_046742065.1 Oratosquilla oratoria
TCAGGAGTGAAGAGGGGACGAAGGAGAGAAAGGTTGGTTATACTAGTAAGTGAATAGATAGGTAAGCGTGTAGTGGAGTGGAAGCAGGTTTCTTCAAGGTTGATGTGGTTGAAGGCGAAGACGGGAAGGGAGATGTGGGTTTTTGTAAATGTGTATGGGCCTGGTAGTGAGAAGAGCGTAGAGGAAAGGGAGGCTTTTTGGGTAGATTTAAATAAGTGCATGGAGGAATTAGGGAGAAATGTCAATGTAGTTGTATTGGGAGATCTTAATGCTAGGGTAGTAAACAAACCAATAGACGGAGTGATTGGGAAGTATGGTGTTCTAGGTAAAATCGTAGTGGAGAATTGATGGTGGAGATGTGTCTTGAAAGAGAGTTGATGATAGCAAATACAGTGTTTAGTAAGAAAGTCAAGTATAAGTACACATGTTAGAGGGTGGTGGGTGGAAGGGTGGCAGATAGAGCGTTAGTGGACTACATAGTGGTGACCAGGAGTACGGTATGAAGAGCTAAGGATATACATGTTCTAAGCGGAGAGAGTGGGAAAATATCAGATTATTTTCTGGTGGAAGGTGAATTGAGAGTGGAGAATAGGTGGAGAGAAAGGGGGAAAGGGTAGAAGGTAGGGAGGTACTTAGAATGAAGTGCTTAATTGAAAAAGAAAAGGAGAAGAAGTATAAGAAGAAGCTGAGAGAAGGGTGGGAGGGAGTGAATGATAGAGTAGAACTAAGAGTAGAAGAGGAATGGGGATGGTTCAAGGAGGGAGTCATAAGGTGTGCAAAGATGGTGTGTGGAACAAGGAAGGCGGGAGGAAATAGAAGGAAGGGTAGTGAATGGTAGGATGATGAAGCAAAGAAGGGTGTAGAAGAGAAGAGGCAGGCTTTCATATATTAGCTACAAATTAGGACGAGGTAATCGTATGAGAGGTACAAAGTAAAGAGAAGGGAAGTTAAGCATAAGATAAAGGAAGCAAAGAGGAGAGCAGATGTGAAATGGGTAAGAGTATGACAGAAATTTTTAAAAGTAATAAAAAGATATTTTGGAAAGAAATTAAAAGAGGAAGAGCAGGCGAATCAAGTAGAGAAGAAAAGGTAAAAGGTGCAGATGGAGAGATGATAATGGAAGAGAAGGCAGTGAAAGGAAGGTGGGCAGGGTATTTTAAGGAGTTGCTAGATGTGAAGGAGGATAGGGTTGGAAAGGCAGTTGCAGAGGGAAGCGCTAAGGAAATGAGAGTGATGAGTGAGGAAAACGGAGGAGAAATAGGAAAGATGAATTGAGAGCAGCTGTTGGGATGATGATAGCAGGTAAGGTACCTGGATTGGATGGATGCCATGCAGAATGTCTAAAGAAAGGAGGTACAGTTATGATGAACTGGCTGGTAAAGTTATTTGATGTTTGTTGAGAGGGTAGAGTGCCGGAGGACTGGAGGAGTATCTGTATAGTTCCGCTTTACAAAGGAAAGAGGGAAAAATGTGAGTGTAGTAGTTTCAGAGGGATCAGCTTGTTGGGTGTAGTTGGGAAGGCCTTGATTGAGAGGATTAGGAGAGGAACAGAGGGAGTAATTGATGAGGAACAGTATGTTTTTTTGAGCGGGTAAGGTTTGTGAAGATCAGATTTTTGTGGTATGACAGATATGTGAGAAAGCTATAGGAAAAGGTAAGGATGTTTTTTGGCCTTTCATGGATTTGGAAAAGGCTTACGACAGGTTAGACAGGAATGTACTGTGGGAGGTATTGCAGGTATATGGGATAGGAGGAAAGCTGTTAAGAGCAGTCAAGAGTTTTTACGAGAGTAGTAGGGCTTGTGTTAGGATTAGAAATAGTTTGAGGTAAAGGTGGGACTTCGACAGTTATGTGTTATGTCGCCCTGGCTGTTCAATCTATACATGGATGGGGTGGTGCGAGGGGTGAATGCAAGGGTGAATATGAGGGGGCAACCTAGGATGAGATGGATGGATGGGGTAAAAGGGACTTTACAAAAGAGAGGAATGTCTGTTGAGGAAGGAAGGGAGAGGACAGAACATAGGGGTGAATGGAGAAGGGTTGTGTATGGATGATGCCGTGATGCATGAGGGGGAGTGGGTGGGGAATGGTGGGTGAGGAAGTATGTATGAGAAATAATCAGACGCAGCCCAAAGGAGCTTCTCCCCGTTTTCTCCTTTTCTGCATGAGGAGACGGAGGGGGGATTGCCGAATTAATGAAGCAGTCTTACTGTGGCCAGGAGGTGCTAAGATGGGAGGGAGGGTAGAGGGGAGTGGAGTGTATTTAGGGATGGAATGGGTGGAAATGATTTTATGCCTTTTTCTTTTTGGCTACCTCCCTTGTAAGGGGGAAATGGCTTTGGTATAGGTATGTATATACAGTATATATATATATATATATATATATATATATATGTATATATATATATATATATGTATATATATATGTATATATATATGTATATATATATATATATATATAATTTTTTCTTTTTTATTTATTAATTTTATTTATTCATTCGTTTATTTATTTTATTTTATCTATTTGTCTATTTTATTGTGTCTATTTATTTATTTGTTTGTTTATATATATATATATATACATATATACAGTATATATACATATATATATATATATGTATATATATACATATATGTATACGTATATATACATATATAAACATATATATATATATATATATATACATATATATATATATATATATATATATATTATTATTATTATTATTATCTTTTTTTTTTTCAGTCCTCTAAACGACATGGGCGGAAGCGTTTCGAAGGGTGATCCCGTGAGTAACCAGGTAAGTTTACTCGTCTATGACTCATTCCTGCCTCCGACGTCAGACGAGTTAACTCGTTTTGGGACGGAACCCCATCCTGAACGGGACACCAGTCGGTCGAGACCATAGTCATGTTCCATTTCAAGTAGTAATCGAGCTTCCAGAAGGCATCTCTTAACTGATAACAATCGTCTGGCGTCGCCCAGGAAGGGATGTCCTTAGCAGATGTGTCAACTTGTTGAAAAGAGTAAAACAAGAGAAAAATAAGAGTATACTATACAACCGTGCGTCCAATATTATGTTACTATAAACGAAATATATTCATGATAGCTTTTAAGTTATAATATGAGCATTTGAGGCATCTAAAATAGAAAGGGGAAAATGCTGGCGTCATGCATAAGCCATTTTGCCTCTTAACATATAACGCTCTAAGAACCATATTTCCGTACCAAGGCCTCATTCATATTCCATATTTTATGTGAAATAACCATCGGTGGTAAAGGACAGTTCTAGGGAAGGTTGCGGAACGTGGAGATGATAGAAGGCGAAAGTTGATAAAGAAAGCTGCGTGACTAGTGCGTAGAAATATCACTAAAGCTCATAGAATATTTATACTTTATACGGGGATGAGGCGGAGGGAGGGTTTATATAGTATGAGGTATTTTCATATGATTCTGTGATCAATCAAGTAGTTGTCTTGTCTTGTTGATATATCAACACTTGGCCACTTCCGTCTTACTCTTCTACTCTTGAATACCACTCGCAAGTCTTAAGTTTTGGTCAATATTCCTAAGAAGAAGAAGAAAAAGAAGAAGAAGGAGGTAAGGAGCCTACGCCAGGGGGCTTGTAGCTATAGCCAAAGACGTCAACTTAGCCCTATGGGTTCGGACTGTTGGACCAGGGAACAGTCACTGCTGGGAATCGGAGAGGAGTGCGAGATTCGAACCCACAACGCCTCCAGTTCGAGGGAGAAGCTATCTAGTCCGAAGGGCGTCCGGGGATGAGGAAAGAAGACTTAGGTTAGGCTACCTCCACTTAGTGCTACTCTCTGTTGCTGGGGGTGATACCTGCTCCTTTCCAGAGAAGAAAAATAATCCACTTTTTGACCACAACTACGGTACACCCTGTATGTCCGTGAGATTGGTTAGGACATCCCCTAGTCTCCCCTGTAGGTCTGTGATCACCGTTAAGAGATCTACGAATCTGTCAGGTCCCATATATTGGATTCTCATGATACAATGTGATTGATTCAATAGTAAATCAAAAGTTTATTTGCAGAAACTCGTAAATGCCGTGGAATCGGACAACGTCACTGCAGCCCAGGTTGTCCTTCGGTCTGGGGAGGCATCACCCAGTGTTGAATTCCCGGAGGAATTGTTCTTTTCCCTCTCTCGGGAGCATTCCCTGGGGAACAGTTTACTCCACGCCTGTATGTATAGGTCTCAAAACATGCTCATAGAACTTCTTTACTTCGGCGCTGATGTCGACGCAAGAAACAGCCGTTTTGAAACGCCTCTTCATTTGGCAGCAGAACTGGGCAAAAAGCATTTGGTCAAACTCCTCCTTGAAAAGTAAGTACAGTCCTTGAATTCGAGAGGCTTTTGTGGTCATAATTGTATATTGATATTCTATTTTGGCTACCTGTAGACTTCTCTCATTCAACTTAGATAAATTTCTTATCCCAAAAAAAGAGGTAAAAAAAAAAAAAAAAAAAATATCTTTACTTAACTGCCCTCCATAACATCGGTTCTTTATGTTCCCTATCCCCCAGGAACTCGAAGACAAGCAATGTCGACTTCCTAAACCGCACGGCCTTTCACCGAGCGATCATAAGCGACCAAGTTGAGGTCCTTGACGCCTTGAAACCTGATAAAGCAGTCCTAAATGCTCGTGATGACTACGGAAGCACCCCTTTGCACTATGCTGTGGCTTTTGGCAGCCGGAATGCCATCAAGTGGCTATTGGAAAGGGGCGTTGACCTTACTTTACAAAATTCTTGGAAACAGACACCCGGGAAACTTGCCTCTGATTTGGGTTATAGCAAGAACAATATCAGTCTAATATCTGGAGAGCGTTCTCGAGTAGAACACCCCGTTAAGATCCCCCAGCATGTGGTAAGGCAGTTTTTTATTCTATTTTCTTGCTTAGAGGTTTGTCGCAGTAACTGATTCCAGAGAAAATATAAAAAATAATGGAATATGATTAGAATAAAATACTTTTTATATGTACGCGTAAACACACACACACACACACACACACACACACACACACACACACACACACACACACACACACACAAACAAACAAACAAACAAACAAACAAACGCCCGCAATTTGTTCCCAGGGTTATCGTAGAAAGCGTTGAAATTGGACAGAGAGAACTAAAAACTTTCAACTCTACATTTTTCTCTTACGAAAAGAGAAAGCATGCGATGGTCAGGAAAACTCCAAGTAGAACCACTGTAAATCGTTTATTGAATGTCTATAGGTGTGGTACGGACGAGAATAAAAGAGAAGAAATTTATATGTATGTGTTAGCGTTGAGTGAAACGAAACTGAAAGGGAATGGTTTGGGAATGAGGTGCATAGGTGTGGTACGGACGAGACTAAAAGAAAAGAAATGTATATGAATGTGTTAGCATTGAGTGAAACGAAACTGAAAGGGAATGGTTTGAGAATGAGGTACATAGGTGTAGTATGGACGAGACTAAAAGAGAAGAAATTAATATGGATGTGTTAGCGTTGAGTGAAACGAAACTGAAAGGGGATGGTTTGGGAATGAGGTGCATAGGTGTGGTATGGACGAGACTAAAAGAGAAGAAATTCATATGAATGTGTTAGCGTTGAGTGAAACGAAACTGAAAAGGGATGGTTTGGGAATGAGGTGCGTGGGTTTCCAAGAGTGGTGAGGGGGAGAAAAAATAATGGATGGTACTGTGGTTAAGTGATCTGATGGGTAAGTACGTGGTGGAATGTTGAGAAATATCTTCAGGAGGATTAGGGTGGGGTATTTGGGCTTTTGTGAGTGCATACAGTCCAAATAATAAGAAATGTGGAGAGGAGAGGGACATTTTTCAAGCAAGAGCGTTGAGTAAAGGAGCTGATAGGTAGTGTAATACTCGTAGAGGTAGGGGTATCAGGTAAGAACGATAGTGGATAGATGTTAGAGATGTGTATTATACTCATAAAAGGAGTGATGAGTACAGTGTTCAAGAAGAGAGACAAACACAAGTATACGTGGTCCAGGTAGTGTATGGAAGGATAGTCGAAATGACGTTAATGGTTTGTGCATTGGTACCCAGAAAGAGGATGGGAAGAATTCTGTGTTTAGATATTTTCAGGGGAGAAGACAGTGAATTACCAGATCATCTATTAGAAGAAATATTGAAGATAAAATTAAAGTCTGCATCTGGGGTATAGGGTATCAAGAGTGACTAATTCTGTTTTACATTGCTTAAGTACAGTATCATGATCAATGAAATATAATCATTCTATTGTTTAACATATCTTGGCATGTTTGAAATAGTGGTGAAAATATTATTTTCTCACCCTAAACAGTAAATAGGCTGATAGTTTCAGCTCGAGATTTTCATTTTCTATTATATGCTCCGACGAAATTTGTATATATTTCAACTGTAAATTCCATATTGAATTAGTATTCTAGTAGCTATTCCGAAGTGTATCACACCATAAGTGTTAGTAGTCTGGGAGATACAGTAAGGTTTCTCATGCTTCTTCTTCATCAGGAATTGATCAGGAATATATGGAAGGGACTGCCCGGCCGGCTGAGAGAGGCGTCCCTTGACCCCATTTCCCTGAAGAAGGAAATTCCCCGCGAAGTCTGGGGACATGACGTGCGGCGTAACACCCTCCTTCATCTAGCTGCCGCCCGTGCCAACCGTTCAAAAATACAGGAGCTCCTTAGTCTCCAAGCCAGCCCCGCCATTATGAACAGCAAAGGCGAAACCCCAGTGCATATTTCTGCCCTGCTTGGTGAAGATGAATGTTGCCAAGATCTCTTGGAACACGAAAGATCATTAGTTCATGCAGTGGACTGTTTAGGACAAAGCCCTCTTCATAAAGCCGTAGTTGGCGGAAAACTCAGCACTCTTCATATACTGGATCGCTTTGCAGCAGACGTACTCGTAAATGCCCCAGACAATGAAGGAAGAACCCCTCTTCACTTGGCCGTCCTTCTGGAAAGGAGTGAGATTATTAAGTGGCTCATAGACAAAGGGGCCAGTTTAACCTTGAGAACTCAGAGGGGAAAGACGGCGGCTGATCTTGCAGAATCTCTCAAATGGCCCTCGGAGTTCATAGCCTTCCTGAAAAACGAAGAAGATCCAAAGAAGTTTCATGACGCTCTCGAAAATTTAAACATGCCATCATGTGTAAGTATCATATCTCCCATACTTTCATGGTCTTGAGTGGCACTCTGTAGAAATTATACTTAAGAGGTGTTGATTAAATGATGAATAGAGATTTTCTTACTGAAATCTGTCAGTTGCATCTCTAATGGTAGGATTCTATATGATCACCAAAGTTTTCAACAAGTTAAGTAAGCGTTTCTTCATATCTTTAAAATTGTGTATCTCGGTCTCACTGTTGTTTCCTGAAAACCTCTTTTCAGTCACTTCACTGATTTCAAAAATATTTATAGTCCTAGTTCATATAATTTTGATTTAATGAGCCTTCTTAAACCTCAGTGGATAGAAACGCTGGTAAACTCCAGCCCGATTGGGAGAGCGGAGAGGTAGTATGTTGGGAGAGCAGGTAGCTGTATCATGTTAGATAAACATATCTGTCAACCACTTTGGGGAACCTCGATTTATCTACCTTTCAGATGGATTTTCATATAGCCATTGCTGTCCTCAGTGCGGTGGTATATAAAATGATTTTATATTTGTGAAATAAGGTGTTTAATTTTACATTATCTTGTACTCTTGTGTCTTGTCTCGATATAAACCGGCAATTTTCACACAACTTTACTCAGTTATTAGGACGTTATAGTAACGAAAGGGTTACTTTAAGCCAATATTGATTAACGCTGTCTGCAGGGAATCTTGCACGAGATAGTACTGTTAGATGAAAGCTGGAGAGAATTATCTATCCGGCGTTTGTCTTCAGGTCTCTCACCTCTAAATGAAGATGCAGCCCTGTGGGACTGGCACCGAGTCTCTGGATCGAACACAAACTCTCTATTATCTTTATCTGTTTTATACTTTTTTCACAAAGAAAACTGATAACCGGAGACGGCCTTCTCTTCCTCCTACCGCCCAGTGACACAGGAATCGAACCACACTAACAGGCCAATGTCGTCCCCGCGAGACTTGTGGGAGAGCCTCAAGACTATAACTGAGCATTGTGGAGTCGTTTTATTCCAGTAGAAACAAGACTGCTTTGTTAGCTTAAGACATTTAGTTCCCTGCCATGCACTTGCCCCAAAACTGAATAAAATTTCCCAAAGTTCAATTTTGACATTTTGTCTGGTAAAGGCTTAGTCGGGACAGTCTCTTCACCTTTTTTTAATCAATCAATTATCGGGCAGGGCCACCGCCCCAAGCTGAATAGAATGGTCTGTCGTTATCCAGAACAATATATCGAAGTGCCTCTGATCTTCACTCTTTCCAGGGACTCCTCCTGGCCGTCGTTCTAGGGAATGCCAAGGCAACCTTAGACCGTCTGTATGCTGGCGGTGCCAACTTGAATGACCCGGTGCTAAGAGATATGCCAAATCTGAGAGCCCTTTGGACCATCGAAGGAAACCGGCTCCTCCACCTAGCGGCTCTCACATCCTCGTTCTTCGTTGAGAAGTTGATAGAATACGGCAGTGACCCCAAAGAGAAAAATGCCTGTGGAGAGATTCCCCTGCACTTGGCCGCCGAAGCTGGAATGTACAGATGTGTAGAACTACTCCTGAAAAGGTGCGATTATGAACTTCATTTTATATTCCTTCACAAGTAACGATACGTTCAATCATGTAAGGCTCTGTTCATTCTTGTTTATCTATTTGTATCACACACACACACACACACACACACACACACACACACACACACACACACACACACACACACACACACACACACACACACACACACACACACACACACACACACACACACACACACACACACTTTCGTCTGATTCACGGCGTGGATTGGAACTCCGGAAAAAAGCGCATTTTTCGTGGATCTCAGCTACGAGGAAGTACCTTATTGTATTTGTAGGGAAGGGGAAAACTCGTGGTGTAGTAAAAAGGTAATGAAAGGGGAGAAGGGGAGGAATTACTGAGGGAAATGAAAGAAAATGAGGAGGGAGACGAACGGGCTCCCCCTGACAGCAGAAAAAAATTAAGCAAAAGGTCAGCTGACGACACTAGGGAAATCGAAAATATCAGTAAAAGCATAAGGTTAGAAATATAGATAAGAGCAGCACAATGGAAGGTGAAGATAATAATTTCCAGGGATTTCATGAGGGGGGGAGGGATACCAACCTCCCCCGATTAGAAAGACTAGAGGAAAAACTTGAAAAAATGACCGAACATTGGGAGAATAGGTTCGGTAACGTAGCAAAGATTGCGCAGAGAGTTGAAAAATTGGAAGAACTAGAGAAGGTGAACAAAAACTTACCTAAAGAAATATAAGATTTAAAAAGACAGTTAAAGGAAGTAAAAGAGGAGAATGAGGAGTTAAAGAGGAATAATAAAGACAACAAAGAGGCCATAGCAAAAGAAGCACAGGGTTGGAAAAAAATCCAAGAAAACAGTAGAGTTGCATTTACTGACATAATTAAACAGCAAATGAAAGAACAAACTGAAGACTCAGTTATTAAAGTGATGAGACAGAAGGAGAATATAGTAAGAGACTTAGCAGATAAAAAGAAATGTATAATTATATTAGGAATGAAAGAGAAATATAACCTTAATAGAACTACAAGAATGAATGAGAAAAAAGAAAAAGTAAGCAGTTTACTAGAATTAGTTCAGGAAGATGAACCTGAAATCATGAAACAAATTGAAGAGATGTATAGACTCGGAAAGTATAGTACAGATAAGACCAGGTCAATTAAGATTAAATGCAGGTCACAAACGACGGCAGAGAATATTTTAGCAAAAACAGGGAAACTAGCAGCAAGTGAACAATTTAAAAAGGTATGGATAAAAAGAGAAATGAATAAAGAGGAAAGAGAGGAAGAAAAAATGAAAAGATATGAAGCTAAGGGGGAAAAAAACGAGAACAGAACCAAGTCAGAATAAGAGAAATTCTATTGGAGAGTAGTGAATATGAAAGTAAGGAAATACGACATACTAGAGAAAAACAAAAGGGAAACAGAGAATACAATGGAAGTAGCAGAAAACTAAAAGTGTCTTATACATATATAGATGGATTAATAACAGGACTGAATGAGCTGAATGATTATCTGAAGGAAAAAGAACCGGACATAATGGGAATTGTAGAAACGAAATTAAAAGGTCCACTACCACCCAACATTGTAGGCAATGATGCATATTATTATTGGATTAGAAACAGAGACAAAACAAGGGGGTGGAGTTATGTTCCTGACTAAGAAGGATATAAACGTGAGGTGTGTCACATATTGAAAGAATACAGTAGAGATGATTGTAATCGAAGTGGAAGACAGAGATATGAAGAGCAGAAAGTTCGTGATAAATTATGTGCCTCCAAAAGCAGACTCGTGGGAAGAGAGTGAACATAAAAGTATGTTAGAAGACACAAGGATAACATTAAATAAGATAATGGAAGATGGAGGAAGAATAGTTATAATGGGCGACTTTAATTGCAAAGAAATCTGCTGGGAGTAGATGACAGTAAAGGGTGGAGACGGCTCATGGGGAAATGTTCTACTCGAGATGATTATTGACCATACAATGACACAGTAGATACAGGAGAACACTAGATATAGAAATGAAGAAGAACCATCGAGACTAGACCTAATAATCACATTTGAACCTAGAATAGTGGAAAAGATTGAATATAAAACACCAATAAGTAAAAGTGACCGCATATTGATTGAACTGGAAGTAAATGAGGAAAAATACATGAAAAGAAATGAACAATATAGAAAAGGAAGAATGATGTATAAAAAAGCAAACTTTGATAAAATAAGAGAATTCTTTCAAAATGAAAACTGGGAAGGAATATACAAAGAAGAAACAACAGTGGAAGAGAAATGGAATATTTTGACAAAAATTTATAAAAAAAAAAAAGAGTAGAAAAGCATGTTCCAAGACAAAAACAAGAAAAAGAATATGTAAAGTGCTGGTACAGCAAAAGTTGTAGGGAGTTAAAAGACAAAAGAAATAAAGCTTGGACCAAGTGGAAGTAGGACAAAAGACCTGAAAAATGGAAAATATATACTTGTTATAGAAATGAATATGTACAAGTGTGCAGAAAGGAAAAGAGAAAATATGAAAAAGACGTCATAGAAAAATGTAAAGATCAACCAAATTTATTTTACAGATTTGTAAACAACAAACTGAAAAACAAACAAGATTTGGAGAAATTAAGACAAGGAGGAGTTGAATACAAAGAAGAAATAGAAATGGCGGAAATTATGAACAAGCATTTTATATCAGTGTTTACAAGGAAGAATATACAGCCGGAAGAGATCGAATGGAAAGAGAAAGTCCCCCCCCATGAAAGAAATAGAAGTAACACAGAATGAAATAATGAAACACTTGAGTAATCTTGATGTCAGAAAATCGCATGGACCAGATGAAATAGCAAACTGGATTTTGAAAGAATGCAGGAATGAACTGGCAGACAAAATACATAGCATAATAAACAGTTCCTTGAAAGAAGGAAAAGATCCAAAAGATTGGAAAAAAGCAAATATAGTACCTATGTATAAAGGGGGAAATAAAGAAGACCCTACCAACTATAGACCAGTCTCTCTAACAAATACAATAGCAAAAATTTGTGAAAGAATTGTCAAAAGTAGATGGGTAAAAAAAAAAAGAAAAAAAAAAGTGCTAAATCCAAGGCAATTTGGATTCAGACAAGGACGATCATGCGTCACCAATTTAATATGTTTCTATTCAAGGCTAATAGATATAACACAAGAAAGAAATGGATGGGCTGATTGTGCATCTCTAGACCTAAAAAAAGCTTTTGACAAAGTACCACATAAGAAGTTGCTTAAGAAATTAGAAAACGAAGGAGGATTACAGGGCAAACTGCTTAAATGGATGGAAGACTTTTTGCAAGAAAGAAAAATGAGAGTAGTGATAAGAGACAAACATTCAAATTGGGATGAAGTAAGAAGTGGTGTTCCACAAGGAACAGTTTTGGCCCCAATAATGTTTGCTATATATATTAATGACATGGATGAAGAAATTGGAAGTTATATGAGCTTCTTTGCAGATGATGCAAAACTATTAAAAAAGTGAACACGGAAGAAGATTGTGAATCACTACAGAGTGATCTAAATAAAGTATGGGAATGTAGTAGGAAGTGGGAGATGGAGTTCAATACTAAAAAGTGTAGTATAATGGAATTTGGAAAAAGCAAAAACAGAATAACAGGATCATATAAATTAGGAGAAGAAAGTATAAAAAAAATTGAAAATGAGAAGGACCTGGGAGTCATTGTTATGAATAATATGTCATCTGAGAAACAAATAAATAAGATTTTTGGTGAAACTTATAATTAAATAAGAACAATCAAAGTGGCATTTACATACCTGGATGAAGAAATGGTGAAGAAAATACTAATCACTCTGATAAGACCAAGATTGGAATATGCAGCAACGATGTGGTCACCAAGAACAAAAAAATGTATAACAAAACTTGAAAGAATACAAAGAGCAATTACAAAATTGGCACCAACACTCTCAAAACTATCATATGAAGAGAGACTAGCAAAACTTTAACTACAGACACTAGAGCAAAGAAGAGAGAGAGGAGATTTGATAGCTATTTACAGAATCATGAAAGACATAGAAATTATTGATAGAGAGGCTCTAATAAAATGGGATGATAGAAATACAAGAGGACACGGAAAGAAAATCAAGAAAGACAGCTATAGAAGTTATCTGAAAAAGAACAGCTTTCCTCACAGAGTAATAGACAGTTGGAACAAGTTAGATGAGAAAGTAGTGTGTGCAAAAACAATACATGAATTAAAAAATAGTTTAGATAAAATTAAGTATGAAGACGGGACACCACGAGCTTAGCTCCCCTTCCCGTAAAATACGAATAGGTAAATACAACTAGGTAAATACACACATTCACACACACACACACACACACACACACACACACACACACACACACACACACACACACACACACACACACACACACACACACACACACACACACACACACACACACACACACACACACACACACACACACACACACACACACACACACACACACACACACATATTTAGGAGTGGGTAAAGGGTGCACTGTCGACGTCCTAGCTATGGATTTTTTTTTTTTGTTTTTTTTTTTATGGGAATGTTGATTTTTTTTTATCAACGGGAACCTAAGTGTCCGTGTTCATTCGTTGGCCCTCAACAAAATGGAGTCCATTATGATTGTAGCTATGCTCATTTCAGGGCCCCCAGCATCCTTACCCTTAGGCAACTCACACACCGGCGAAACCAGTTGCATGAAACCGATCGCAAAGAATGCCTACACTCTATGAAACCAGTATTTCCTATACTGTATGTAAAAGAACATATGATATTCCTTTACTTGTTATTTCAGAAATCCATGTACTTGATTGCTAGTGAACAAACGTACAAGAATCACTGCTTTCCCAAAGTATAGCCATCCGTTGCGATTGGTTTCATGCAACTGGTTGCGTCGGTGTGCGTGCTACATTAATGCTACGATACGAAACGTAGTGCCTTCCTGAAGAGATTGAAGCATCACTTAGTTAGCACTCACCATATATATTCTTATCATTATGAGAAAGGTGCAAGGGGACACGGATTACTGAGTTTATTCCTGACCGGTTTCGCTTTACAGTAAAGCGAAACCAGTCAGGAATAAACTGAATGATCAGATCAAGACCCGTGCTTCTCCCTTTCGGAAACCTTTCTCATAATTGTCTCAATGTCTCAACTTTCTTATCATTACTGTTATCATGGATTAGTAGTACTAGCATCAATACCATTTGGCATAGTATCATTATTGTTGTTGTTGTTGTTACTCTTTTTATCATTGTTATCGCTATTTTCGCATTCTCGGTCATTCTTAATTTTATTTTCAAAAACTCCGTTGTATATTATTTGTATATTTTTCATCATCTCTATGTTTCTTTAGCACTGTTGTAGATATTATTACCGTTCTAGGGAAGGAGTTCTTATATTTTGTTAATTTAGTTTATTTATTTTCATATATTTCTTTTTTCTTTTTTTTCTTTTGCGATACTATTCGTAAAGTTAGTTCTCTTTACCTCCACATTAAACCTGAATTCTCCAACTCCCAGAGGTTACGTAAATGATGTAGATAGCAAAGGCCGCACGCCCCTACATCGAGCTGTAATGAACAACCATATCCTAATTCTCGAGGCCTTGAAGAAGTATAAAGCTGATCTCAATGCTACCGACGATCACGGAAGCACACCACTGCACTACGCCGTGGCTTACGGCTGTCCCGAAGCCGTTCTTTGGCTTCTGGAAAACGACGTCGACCTCACGCGGAAGAACCATTGGGGACAAACCCCAAAAGACCTGGCTATGAAACTTGGTTATGGACCATACATGGTGGAGCTGGTCGCCTGTCCGACGGTGAAAGATAAGAACACCATTGAAGTTCCTGTCTTTGTGGTAAGGAGTTTCTTTCAGGTTTTCGTCTTTGGCTGTCTTTTTCCTCTCTCGACTTTGTCTTCTCCCTCTTTCTCTCGGTTCTCTTTCTCCTCTTTCCCACTTCCTCTTTCCTGATTCGGTTTTGATCTTCATCCTCATTTTTCATCTTTCTCACTCCTTTCTCACTTTCTTTTCTTTCTTTCTCTCTTCGTTTATTCTTTTACTTCTTCCCTATCGAGAAATTATCATGGCACCATTCAGGTGTATAGAAAAGATTGGTAACGTACAGTTAAAAAAAAAAAAAAAAAAAAAAAACAGAACATGGAAATTTATTTTAAATAAACTAGAGCTCCCTGCTCTACCGAGATGAGCAATTCAGAGATATTACATTGGTGATGATTAGAATAAAAAAAAAAAAAAAAAACTGTCATCCAATACGGCCGAGGATTAATGCCCAAACAGTAGGATGGGTTCCCTTGAATGATACTAAGATTGCCAGTGGGTTTCTCTAACAATTTATTTATTTATTTATAAATTCATTTACTTTTGATCTATTTATTTATTTATTTCATTTATTTAAGTATCTATTTATTTTTTTTTTACTTATTTATTTATTTATTTATTTATTTATTTATTTATTTATTCATTTATTTATTTTACATCTGAATAGAAACCTCTGGTGGTCGCCATAACAATCGTACAACTCGAGTAAAGTCGATTCTCTTTTGCTGTGATTTTGCTGGGACAAATGACAGTCATCAGTGATTGAAGGGATTTGACGTGCCTTATCCCTTTTTGCAACCTTTATAGTTTTTGTTCAGGCTAAAACCAGACGATACTATTCAGCTGAAGGCAACAAAAATCACTCTGAAAGAGAGATAGAGTCTAGCTCCAGAAATCTTATTCATACAGAGATTCCCAATGGTCTAATCACCACGCGTCATCTCGTTTTCCAAGTAAAGCTCTTCTTGGAGTCATCAATGATTTGTTTAGTTTTTGTTTTTTGTTTTTCTTGACTGAAGAATGTTTGTCTAAGCCAACCTTCGTCTCATAGTGATGGTCAAGATATTTTGAATATCAATTGGTAACTGAAGAGCCTGTATGATTTGATTAATACATTTTTTACCAAGTGGGTCGATAGCTGAGCGGGTTAGTGCGTCGCTACTTGCGGCGAAGGTCAAGGGGATGGCGGTTCAAATCCTGCCACCGGTGAAGTTGAACCAAGCTATAAAGTTATCTGTGAGGGGCACCGTTCTAACCTTCCGATAGGGGGGAGGGGGAGTTTGTGACGTTAAACCATATCATTACCAAGAGGGCCGCAAGATAGCCCAGATGAAACTGCCTTGAACTCCAGACCAGGTGGTCGTGAGTTCGAGCCACCGGACGCGCCTGTGGGCGTGCTGCGTTGGTTCGCAAAGGTTCTGTCCAGGTGGGGAAGCGATCCAAGGTCGGCCTAAAAAAAAAAAAAAAATAAAAAAAAAAAATAAATAAATAAATAAATAAACAAACTAAGATAAACTAAATCGAAAGCATTTGTATCCCTTGAAATGCAGTAGGGGGGTGTCTAAGTCGAAGAATATCCTTTCCCCTGACTCCACGTGGAAGAAAAATACCATAAGAATCGGGGTCTCTCTTTCCCCTATTCCACTGTATATGGTCACCTTTTCCGACTCAAAAAGAAGTACAGTGGTAGCATACTTAACCCACAACACAGTGTTATTAGCAGAGATTACTTGGAAGAATAGAGGTTAGATACTGTCAGCATTCTGTTTTGAGTTGATGTTATTTTCAGTTGTAAAATAATTGCTGCGTAAGTCTGGTCCAAATAGGTGTCACTAACGTCCCTACAGGACCACATAAAACATATGCAGTCAGTGTCCTATACAAGTTAATAAAAAAAATTAATAATTAAGATTACAACAAAATTATGTCGTAGCACATTTGTAAAATAATACTTATGGCCCACTTTATGAGAAGAATAAGCGAAAGTATAAAGATCTGTATATTTCGATCACTAACTGTGATCCTCTTTATGTGCTGAAGAGGATCACAGTTAGTGATCGAAATATACAGATCTTTATACTTTCGCTTATTCTTATCCGAAAGTGGGCCATTAATATTAATTAAGATTAGTTATACTGATGTCTCCCTCTCCTCCCAGGAGTTACTGAAAGCTGTATGGGAAGGACGGCTCTGCTTCAGCCAGGATATTCAGTTCCCCAAAGATCTTTTGGAAAAGGAGGTGCCCTTAGAGCTTTGGGGAGACGATGTCAGGAACATCACCCCCCTTCACTATGTTGCTGCCCACCGTCAGCCCGCTCTGGTGGAAGAGTTGTTGAATCTTGGTGCATCCACTGGCGCCAAGAACCACCGGGGCGAGACACCACTTCATCTTTCGTCGAAGTTCGGTCGGGACGGGAGCTGCCGCGTTCTTGTCAAACGTCATCAGGCTCTAGTCTTCGAGAGGGATGACGTGGGGTACACGCCCCTCCATAAAGCCGCCCTGAATGACCAATGCAGCACGATGGACATCTTGAAACAAGGTCAATGCGATATCAACGCTGAGGACAACGAAGGGAACACTGCCCTCCACTTAGCCGTGATTTTGGGCAAGGAGGAGGCTGTGAAATGGCTTATAAAGAACGGAGCTGACGTTTCCGTGAGGACAGGCTTAGGATACAAGGCGAGTCAGCTGGCCAAAAAAGCCGGGAAAATGTCAATGGCCGAGTTGTTGAGGTCTTGTGAAAGCTCTCCATCTGCACCTGTGCATAGTGAAGAAAGCTGTGCTCCTTTGTACTCTTTGCCGGGAAAGGAAGAACTTAACTTGCCCGATTAATTAGCAGCATGATGTGGTTTACAAAGGCGGAGCGCGCCGACAGGAGACCTTCTGGTCCATATCTAGGTCGTATGCGAAAAGAAAATCATAATAGTAATAAAAGAATAAATAAAAACTATAATAATGTAAATAACAAATAAAATACATAAATAAATGTACTAATGGCTTAACACGAAGGATGGTTTTCATGTCTTTTGTTCATGTTGAAGACGTTACCAGAAATAGCTCTAGCTAACTCCAGACTATTCTCTGGGGCTTGCATGTCCTAATGGCTTAACACGAAGGATGGTTTTCATGTCTTTTGTTCATGTTTAAGACGTCACAAGAAATAGTTTTAGCTAACTCCAGACTATTCTCTGGGGCTTGCATGTACTAATGGCTTAACACGAAGGATGGTTTTCATGTCTTTTGTTCATGTTGAAGACGTTACCAGAAATAGCTCTAGCTAACTCCAAACTATTCTCTGGGGCTTGCATGTACTAATGGCTTAACACGAAGGATGGTTTTTATGTCTTTTGTTCATGTTGAAGACGTTACCAGAAATAGTTTTACCTAACTCCAGACTATTCTCTGGGGCTTTCATGTCTTAATGGCTTAACACGAAGGATGGTTTTCATGTCTTGTGTTCATGTTGAAGACCTTACCAGAAATAGCTCTAGCTAACTCCAGACTATTCTCTGGGGCGTGCATGTCCTAATGGCTTAACACGAAGGATGGTTTTCATGTCTTTTGTTCATGTTGAAGACGTTACCAGAAATAGTTTTAGCTAACTCCAGACTATTCTCTGGGGCTTTCATGTCTTAATGGCTTAACACGAAGGATGGTTTTAATGTCTTGTGTTTATGTTGAAGACGTTACCAGAAATAGCTCTAGCTAACTCCAAACTATTCTCTGGGGCTTGCATGTACTAATGGCTTAACACGAAGGATGGTTTTTATGTCTTTTGTTCATGTTGAAGACGTTACCAGAAATAGTTTTACCTAACTCCAGACTATTCTCTGGGGCTTTCATGTCTTAATGGCTTAACACGAAGGATGGTTTTCATGTCTCTTGTTCATGCTGAAGACGTTACCAGAGATAGTTTTAGCTAACTCCAGACTATTCTCTGGGGCTTGCATGTCTGAATGGCTTGACACGAATGATAGTTTTCATGTCTTTTGTTCATGTTGAAGACGTTACCAGAGATAGTTCTAACTAACTCCAGACTATCCTATAGGACTTGCATGTCCTAATGGCTTAACACGAAGGATAGTTTTCATGTCTTTTATTCATGTTGAAGACGTTACCAGAGATAGTTTTAGCTAACTCCAGACTATTCTCTGGGGCGTGCATGTCCTAATGGCTTAACACGAAGGATGGTTTTCATGTCTTTTGTTCATGTTGAAGACGTTACCAGAAATAGTTCTAGCTAACTCCAGACTATTCTCTAGGGCTTGCATGTCCTAATGGCTTGACACGAATGATAGTTTTCATGTCTTTTGTTCATGTTGAAGACGTTACCAGAGATAGTTCTAACTAACTCCAGACTATCCTATAGGACTTGCATGTCCTAATGGCTTAACACGAAGGATAGTTTTCATTTCTTTTTCTCTTGTTGACGACGTTACCAGAGATAGTTTTAGCTAACTCCAGACTATTCTCTGGGGCTTCCATGTCCTAATGGCTTAACACGAAGGATGGTTTTCATGTCTTTTGTTCATGTTTAAGACGTTACCAGAAATAGTTTTAGCTAACTCCAGACTATTCTCTAGGGCTTGCATGTCCTAATGGCTTAACATGAAGGATAGTTTTCATTTCTTTTGTTCATGTTGAAGACGTTACCAGATATAGTTTTAGCTAACTCCAGACTATTCTATAGGGCTTGCATGTCCTAATGGCTTAACTCGAAGGATGGTTTTCACGTCTTTTGTTCATGTTGAAGACGTTACCAGAGGTAGTTTTAGTTAACTCCAAGCTATTCTATAGGGCGTGCATGTCCTAATGGCTTAACACGAAGGATGGTTTTCATGTCTTTTGTTCATGTTGAAGACGTTACCAGAAATAGTTTTAGCTAACTCCAGACTATTCTCTAGGGCTTGCATGCCCGAATAGCTTAACACGAATGATAGTTTTCATGTCTTTTGTTCATATTGAAGACGTTACCAGAGATAGTTCTAACTAACTCCAGACTATCCTATAGGACTTGCATGTCCTAATGGCTTAACACGAAGGATGGTTTACATGTCTTTTGTTCATGTTGAAGACGTTACCAGAGGTAGTTTTAGCTAACTCCAGACTATACTATAGGGCTTGCATGTCCGAATGGCTTAATACGAAGGATGGTTTTCATGTCTTTTGTTCATGTTGAAGGCGTTACCAGAGATAGTCTTAGCTAACTCCAGACTATTCTCTGGGGCTTGCATGTCCTAATGGCTTAACACGAAGGATGGTTTTCATGTCTTTTGTTCATGTTGAAGACGTTACCAGAGATAGTTTTAGCTAACTCCAGACTATACTATAGAACTTGCATGTCTTAATGGCTTAACACGATGGAAATAGAGAAATTTACATCTATTGTTATCTGTTATTATAATTTCTCTTTGTTTATTTATGTATAA
>NC_134790.1:3966236-3968736 GCF_046742065.1 Oratosquilla oratoria
TCGGTACTGAGATCCCACGGATATGAATAAAATCACCTGGCGGCAGGAATGAACCGTGTAATGGTGTACTTGAAACACATTATATCCATTATCCTGTATTTGTATATTCAATGTATTATTAAGTGTGGGAACTAAATGTTCATATTAAGCGCGAGTCTGCGATTTTCCCACCAAGTCTGAGCTTGGTGGCATGGCTTGGCGTCAGAGGCAGTCTTCGTTCTGCCTCCGAAGCGACCGAACGCTTTACAGTTATTAATTGATTTATATTCAGTGTTCCATTGGCCACCCCTATACAGCCGTGAAACCTCCTTGCGTCACCAGGAGTATCCAGCGCTTCTATTCAGCTCAGTGAGTCGGACATCTTTGGAAACAAGAGGCTAAACACGCTTCAGGAAGACTTCTTCTTCGTCTTTATAAAGACACAAGACTTCACGGACATTAACGAGGTTTAACCCGTCGGTAGGACACAGATTTCAGGAAAAGCGCCCCCCAATATGAACCGAGTTAATCTTGATTGCCCGTAACCCTTTTTGAAAACAATAGGGGCAGAGCTGGGCGCGTTCCTCGGTGCGTTCCTAAATGTGTTCCTCGGTGTGTTCCTAGATGCGTTCCTAGGTGTGTTCCTAGGTGCGTTCCTCGGTGTCCTGACTTGCATTAGGCTGCGTTTCCACCGAGCGAGTCTCGTCCAGATTCTCATCAACCGTTGTGAGTTCGTTTGGGCTGAAACGACTTCTGTTACAATCTTTCGTTTTTTCAATCTTCAAATGTCAAATTGGCTTTGCGTCACGTATTGAGAAGCCGAATGGCGAAATGAAATGAGCTAAACCTTTACAAATGTTAGACAGATTGTTGAAATGTTCTTAGGGAAGTCTAGAATGTTGCAAACAAAGTCTTCTTCCAGCTATTTGAATTCACAGCATTTGACGAGAGTCGGCCCTGACTCGCTCGGTGGAAACGCAGCCTTACTTTGCTCAGGAAACCAAGGAACGCACATAGAAACGCACCAAGGAACGCGCCCAGCTCTGCAAAAGGGTACCATGGAGGTGAATAAAATCCTCTGGTGGTAGCCAGAATAAAATAAATAGTCCTGCCCGGCATGGAAGGGGTTAAGACGTTATCACATTGAGCTGTTTTTCCTCAGACAGTTGGAAATCTGCTGCCCGCAAGTTCCAGCCTATCAAATGACGTTCTATGTTTTTTTGTTGATAAAACAAGATATTTTGCCTTAGTGATTTTACGGCGGAAAAAGTTCTGGAGGTACCGTCAACTAATCCGAGGTTGAAGGAGAAATAGCCCAGTGTGATAGCCCCGTTTTGGGGGTAAATCACCTCAGAAGGCGTGCTAACAGGGCAGTTTTTGTCCCACTGATTAGTCACGTGACCATATCGTAGTTCGCTGTAGACAAACTGTGTTAGAATGACTTCAGCAGTGATTCATCGAAAATTGATTTAAAAAATGGGGTTTCAGTTCCTTTCAGATCTTCAGTTCTTCGAAAGGATCTGAATAGGTTAAAGACACGATGGAATTGACCAATAACGCTGTTGTGGAAGCGGATATTAATTTAAAAGAGGAAAAGTTAATTTCCAAGCCCACATTTGTGATTATAGTCACTATGATTTAAGTAATCAATAGAAAAGTATTCTGAATTACATCACCTATGCTGACTGCTGTAATCATGATAGATATTGATGAAGGATGTTTTTTCTTTAGATTTTTTAGATTTTCATCGACCCGTTTTCTTCCATTCGGAATCCCAACGGCAAAGAAAACGTAACATGATTTGACGTCTTCATGCTCCGAATAGACAAAGCTAGTTGTTTACTAATCGAGGTGTGTTTGTGTGTGTGTATATGTGTGCGCGTGTTTTTACATTACAATAGCTTATAAACAAGTAATGTAATATTAAGCGCTGAAATTTCCTGAAGCTGAAGATTCATATGGATGAATACATCACCTCATCAACTGGCAACGTTAGTCAAAGGTAAAATAATTGGTGTTTTAGTCTTCATACATTTATTCTAATCAATGTTGGTTGGTATTTGAAATGTCTTGTTGCATAGGGACTGTAGAGTAAAATTGTTTGCTGCAAAGTTGATTGAGGTAAGATAAAGAAACTTTTAGTTATTATGTAATGACAAAAATGTATTGTAGTACAAAATTAACATGGACACTACAATGATGTGAAATGCAGTAAAAAAAAAAATAATGATAAAAAATAAAAAAAATTCGGTATTCACAGGCCGAAATAATTTATATGCAATAGATAACATACTAAAAGAGAAATAGGATGAACTAGTATGAAACATCGATAATAGTCTAATTTACTGTCACCTTCTATTACCTTCGTCGGCACCGAGTCTTAGACTATGAATTATGTGGGCGTCGAAGGCATAGCAGAGCTGGGCGCGTTACCACCGGACAGGTAGTGCGTTACCAAAAAATATATATATTGTGTATGTATGCATATACGCAATATATATATATATATATATATATATAT
>NC_134790.1:3976236-3983736 GCF_046742065.1 Oratosquilla oratoria
AGTAATTCCAGATGCTCTGACCTTTCCATTACCTCTTCCCTTCCTGACCACCCACCTGGACACGCGCCCTGATCTTGTATTCTTTCCCCACTTTATCAGTTTACATGACAAAGCCTCGGAACAGGCACCAAAATATACAGAACTCCTGCTCCAATTCTGTATCTTTGTGGATGTGTGTGTATTAAACGAGTGTGATGAAAGGAATATTAGATATATATGTATAATCAACAGGACCTTTTAGCAGATTTTTTAATGTCGTTTATATAAATTCCTACAAAATGTACCTACTAACTCCTGGAGAGGTTATCTCGTGTACAAATTCTTATGTCAATACGAGGACCCTAGGTTTTATGTCTCCTATGCATGGGCTAAGCGGGTTAGGGCGTCGTTACTTGCGGCGAAGGGCGAGGGGATGGCGGTTCGAATCCTGCCACCGGCGAAGTTGAACCAAGGGCATGGTCATTAAATTCCACGCTACAAAGCCCTCTGTGAGGGGCACCGTCCTAGCCTTCCAATAGGGGGGGAGTTTGTGACGTTAAACCATATCATCATATCATGCATGGGACAGCGATTACGAGGGATTACGGAAGACAGTCTTGTCATCTTCATAACGGTACCCTCAAAGCATCACTACGAGTCTGTTCATAAAGCACCATTGACAAAAGACACTGATCCAGAAGCAAAAGTCATATCGCAGATGGACCCCATTCCCTGATGATAAAGATAAAAATGACCTCTCTAAACCTCCAAGTAGATAAATTGAGTTCTCTCTCAAATGCCCTCTTCACGTGATGCTTGGACACCAAATGCATATGAATTCTATATGACCTCTTTACCTTATCAAGTTTAACTCTTTTGATGCTTGTGACTCTCCAATTCAGTTGTATGATCTAATGCACTCTATGTATCATTTGATAATGCCCCTTGAAAGAGTGAAACGTTATGAATATCAAACATATTCAATACAAAGTATCTTAACAATATGAATATTGCTCACTTCATGCACTTGTTCTTATATACATATACATATACATATACATATACATATACATATAGCCTACATATACATATACATATACACATACACATACATATACATATACATGTACATATACATATAGCCTACATATACATATACATATACACATACACATACACACACATACACATACACATATACATATACATATACATATACATATACATGTACATACTCGTATACAATTACATATATACATATATATACACATATACATAAACGTATACATATACATGTACATACTCGTATACATTTACATATAAATATACATATAGATGCACATATATAACGTATACACATTCCCAGGCATATTCTCGTGCATATGCATATATACAACAGAAGTAAAGAAGAAACGTGAAGGGCAGGTTACTGAAGTAAACACAAAAAACTATTGTAGTTTTTGTTTCCTTTCGTATTTGCCTCACTCCGTGGCATTCATATATACAATATTTTACAAACCCACAATGGGAGAAGGATTCAAGCTGACGAAACAGGGGATCTGTATATTTCTGTCACTGCTCTGAGGTCCTCTTTAGCAAATGACACATAAAACGGAGAAATTATATAAAGTTATGTCATGTGGGCTAGAAGGGGTGAGGTCACGATATCATTCTTTTTTTCCTCCTGTTATTCTCCCTTGTTCTACAGACCAGACTTCCTCAAAAGGTAATGTCGTTCTTAGTCCTTATCTATTAGATGCCTCAGGACTGACTTCAAGAAGTATCGATGGGGAGGCGATAAGGATGAAAGAAGTCAGCGACAGAGGAGTTAGACAGACAGACAGACAGACAGACAGACAGATAGAAAGACAAAGCAGGCAGAGACAAACAGGTAGATAAACTAAAAGACAAACAGACAGACAGACAGACAGACAGACAGAGACAGGCAGAGAAACAGAGAAAGAGGCAGACAAACAGACAGACAAACAGACAAACACAAAAAGTATTAACATGTCGTTGGTGATATCAAATCTCCCTGGGGACATTATCCCACCAGTGTTGGAATTATAGTTGAAGGAAGGTTTATAAAGGATAGTTGAATTGAAGGATAGCCTAACTTAGAATTGATCAGCGTTCTCCTCTGGGTATAGGTTAGTGTCTACTCCCAAAAGAACTGTGTATCTCTTATCCGTAGGGGTGACACTAAAACACATAATGTATTGACTCCGTAAAACTTATGCGGTCAGTACCCATTATCGAGAGAGAGAGAGAGAGAGAGAGAGAGAGAGAGAGAGAGAGAGAGAGAGAGAGACGTGATTTGCAGTGGACACAAACTGGACACAGCCCAGCGCGTAGATTTGTCATTAGTATACGGCCATCAAATGGAGCGTGACCGTTACGTTGGTTGGTTGTCCGGCGACGTGACGTCATATCGCCATTTCCGGTTAATTGAGAGGTGACGCGGCGGTGTCCGATGATGATTTTCACCTTAGTGCAAAAATCCTTAAAGATAAATACAAAAAAGGAAAGAAAAACTAAAAGTGCCACCATGAAGAGGAGGAAGATGAACATATAAGTTCAAAATCTAGTGCTTGTATAAGGAAAATGCTTAATTTCGTTTTTTATTGATTCTTAGCTATACGCAGATGGAAAATAAAAAAAAAGATGAGTTTTAGAGCCATCTGGATTAGAATATGGACTTCCTAAGTGCTTCCAATAGAAATAAAAATTAGGATAAAACCTATTGGTCTATAATGAGACAGGAAACATAAAAAAGACGAATAAACACAAGTAGGTAACGAATCAACAGATATATAAATTCATAGACGCTACAGTGTAATATAACTGAATCTTAAAACTTTAAACTATACTTCATTCAGTCTCCTGTGTAGGAAGTTTATTGGATTCAGGGATTGAGCTGTTAGAGAAATTGTTTCAGCTTATATGTGGATTAAATCTAAGTCCTGACAGGTTGATTCTATTGTGTCATCTGGTTGACATTTTTTATGTTTTCTGTTGCCCTTAAAGAGTCAAAACATATATTCAACACATACAGGTTCAGATATTTAAAAAATAAATAGATTGCTTATTATATCTAGTATCTCTCTTCTAGATTGTATCTCTATCCTTTCCAGTCTGTCAGTGTCTTTAATGAAATTTAAAGACCAAACAGAGTAAAAAAAAAAAAAAAAAAAAAAAAAAAAAAAAAAAAAAAAAAAAAAAAAAAAAAAAAAAAAAAAAAAAAAAAAAAAAAAAAAAAATGCAACTCTGTTCAATCCGGTGGGATCTGTCCCAGAGAACATCGGTACACTATATAACTGAATCCTTTTGCTTACAATGTATAACCCTGAGGACGAACCCCGGACAGGGTTCGAAACGTCGGTAATAAATTCTGTTACTGAGTCCAGTGTTTTGAAATTTTCCGATAACATGGCTCCTGGACTTCAGCTCTTTACGAACGTAGAATATTGAGTACATCAATTACTGATGAGAGTTATGAGATTGTTTTATCAGTTCTGGACGTTTGCTTGGTTCCTCTGAGTTTTTCACGATGCTTTCACCAAAATATTTTGTTCATACGTCATTTAGTTTTATTTCAAATAACTTGTACTTGTTTCTGCTTATTCTATCAGTGTATCTAAACGTACGATATCCTCTTCATTGTAGTGATCATTTATTACTCGGTACAAATTCTTAATATCAGGAAACTTATTTAATTTATTTTAGTTTATAATATGTAATGCATATACTATTAACAGAAGTGGTTTATGAATACAAACCTTGAGATACTCCACTAACAATCACCTTTTTAATAGAATTTTTTTGCTGTTTAGAACAGCATACTGGCTATGATTGCTTAGCCGGTTATCAACCTAATTTAACAGGTTACCTCCTATTCCATGCGATGCTAGTATAGTTACTTCTTATGTGAGATAGTATCAGCGTTTTCTTTATCCCAGATCTATTGATTGTACAAAGTTGAAATAACTGTGAGGTTAAAATTGAGAAGATTGGATGCGGAAAATTGTCTGAATCCATTCTGCCTGTCGATCGGTAGATGATTGGTTTGGTTTAACGTCACAGACTCCTCCTTACCAATAGGATAAGGACGGTTCTCCTTACAGAGGACTTTGTAACATAGAATCTAATAAACCATGCCCTTGGCTCAACTCGCCAGTGGCCGGGTTCGAACCGCTATCAACCAAACCAACGCCGTCACAGACTCCTCCCTACCAGGAGGATAAGGACGGTTCCCCTTACAGAGGATTTTGTAACATGGAATCTAATAAACCATGCCCTTAGCTCAACTCGCCAGTGGCCGGGTTCGAACCGCTATCAACCAAACCAACGCCGTCACAGACTCCTCCCTACCAGGAGGATAAGGACGGTTCCCCTTACAGGGGACTTTGTAACATGGAATCTAATAAACCATGCCCTTAGCTCAACTCGCCAGTGCCCGGGTTCGAACCGCTATCAACCAGACCTTCGCCGCAAGTAGAGATGCACTAACCAACTCGGCCAGTGAGCATCCTTGTTCATTAGGTAGTTTTCTTAATTGGTATTCTATGGTATCCTTCGTAATTGTCCACATGGAATATGAACACATATATAGATTCCTAATTTGTGCAACTGACATTTCCATTTTGTTTCTACGTACAAAAGAAAAACAATTTAGGAGAGAAATATTTGATTTATGACAAAGACGGTCGCGAAAGAGAATTGAATAAGAAATATCTAACAACAGCAGACAAATGGTTAAGAAAATACGTAGATACGCAAATTACAACAATGTTAATTAAACAAGTAAGGAAATGAATAAAGAGACGAGTAACTCAACAATTAGGCTCACAAACGATTAAGGACAAACAAGAAAAAGAACGTTAATGTTAATGAGCTATAAAATTTGTGAAATAAATCAGTACATCCTAACATGCAATCAAACCCAAACGTCATCCAATCCTCACAGGTTGGAATTGCAATAGATTCCCAAAGGAAAGGTTTTCCTCTTTTGTCTTCTTCGCAATTAATTGGAATTCTGTCGCCAACCAGCTCCCCTCCTGCCTCTCACTCCTCACCCTTCCCCCTTTTTTTTCTTCTTCTTCTTTCCCTTCTTCGTTTTCTGCAAACACTTTGTATCAACGCAGGTCTGACATCACCCCTTGACCATTATTACCCCTTTACTAGTTTCAACCCTTAACCAGTATAAAAAGTTACGAAAATGCTTTTTTATCTTCATCATCTTCTTCTTTTTCTTCTACTTTTTCTTCATTTTCTTCTCCCTCTCCCTTCCTTGCTCTACAGACATTTCCCTCTTGCTCAAACCCCCCTTCACCCCATGCATCCATCTCATCCTTGGTCGTCCCCTCGTGTTCATTCCTTCCACCTCTGCCTTCCAAATCTCTTTCACTAATCTTTCATCACTCATTCTTTCCATGTGTCCAAACCATCCCAATAACATTTCATCAGCCCTATCTGCCAGTTCCTTTTCCAATCCCGCTCTCCTCCTCACCTCATTTCCCATCCTATCCAACCTAGTAACTCCTGCCATACTTCTCAGACATTTCATCTTAAACACATTTAAACTTTTCCACTATACCTTTCGTAAATCCTAAGTCTCTGGCCCATACAATGCCGTCGGCACAACCATCTTTTCATACAATCTCCTCTTCGCATCCATTCCTAGTTGCCTGTTTCTCATAACAACTTTTAATCTCCCAAGGCATTTACTTGCTTCTTTCAATCTACAATTTACCTCCACCTCCATTCCTCCCTTTCCTGCCACATGGGACCTAAAATACCTAAATCTATCCGTTTTCTACAGCCTCTCTCCTTTTAGACTTACTTCCAGCTCACTGCCATCCTCTACTCTTGTACATCTTATCATCTTGCTTTTACCCACATCTTGTACATTTCATCACCTTGTTTTTACCCACATTTACCTTCAACTTTCTTCTATCGCATACCTTTCCAAACTACGTCATTAACTTCCATAATCCCTCCTCTGACCCTGCCACAAGCGCAGTATCGTCAGCAAAGAACAACTGGCTCACCTCCCACTTTTCTCCATTCTCTTTAACAATCTCCAGTCCCCTGGCCATTTTCCTCGCCTTCACTTCCTGCACCTCCCCATTCATGTATACATTGAACAGCCATGGCGACATGGCATATCCCTGACGCAGTCCAACCTTTATCTCAAACCACTTGATCTCTCTGTTTCCTACCCTAACACAGGCTTGACTCCCTTTAACAGCTTTCCCCTAATCCCATATACCTGCAAAACTTCCCAAAGATTTCTCACATATCTGTCTTACTACAAACGTCTGATCCACGCAACCCCTACCGTTCCTAAACCCACACTGTTCCTCACCAGTTACTCCCTCCGTTTCTCTCCTGATACTCTCGATCAAAACTCTTCCATAAGCCTTACCAACTACACTCAACAATCTGATCCCTCTGAAGTACTCACATTTGTCCCCTTTTTCCTTGTAAAGCGGAATTATACAAGCACTCTTCCAGTCCTCTAGCACTCTATCCTCCCTTAGACCTCACCAGCCAGTTCACTATTGCTGTACCTCCCTTCTTTAGACCCTCTGCATGACAGCCATCCAATCCAGGAGTCTTACCTGTTCTCACAATTTTCAGAACTATGTGCATCCCATATTTTATTATTTCTTACCCATTTTCCTCTCCCATTGAAATTATTTTCTTAGCGCCTCCCACTGCTACCTCTAATCCCTCCCTATCCTCCTCCACATTAAACAGCTCTCTAAAATTCCCAACCCATCTTCCCCCTACCACCACCTCTTCCGTCAAGATTTGTCCATTCGCGCTTTTTACCTCTTCTTCTCTACCTGACTCACAGCCCCTTTCTCTCTTGATTTCCCTGCAAAACATATTTTCATTGTTTACAAATTTTTCTGTCCTGCTCTTCTTCAATTTTACATGTGTCTCCTTTATCTTTTGCTTTGCTTCTCTTCTTTTTTCTTTATATTTCTCATATTTTTCTCTCATCCTACTTTGTAACCAGTCCCTAAATGTTCGCTTCTTCTATTATCTTAACTTCATCTTTCCATCACTCACTACCCTTCATTTTATTCCCTCCCATCCTTTTTGTTCTACATATAATGTTCTGTCCTTCCTGTTCCACATACAACCTTGTTCAGCATACAATGATAATAACAATGATAATAACAAAATGCACCCAGTCAACATCGTCACGTGTTTTATATATATTGTACTACTAGTCTCCTGGTGACTTCACTTAATTACGTCGAAAAAATGTAAGCTGTACAGATTACATTGTTTTTACCGGCAGTTGATCTTATCCATTTGGGCAATTGATAACAATAACAACATCCCCCCGCCTCCCTCAATCCCGAATTGATTGAATTGGTTATTACCTGAACCTAGGACGAGTCACGTTGGTGAGTGAATATGGAGGCCATCTTCGATCTATTCAAGTGATTAGATAAATCATTAAATCTCACGCACCTCGGACGAGTCTCTCGCTAGTACAAAGTT
>NC_134790.1:3991236-3996236 GCF_046742065.1 Oratosquilla oratoria
TGTGTACTTATAGCCTGATAATTAATGGCCTATATACATTATTATTATTATCATTATTATTATTATCATTATTATCATTATTATTATTATTATTATTATCATTATTATTATTATTATTATTATTATTATTATTATTATTATTATTATTATTTTTATCATCATCAATCATCATAATCATCATCATCATCATCATCATCACTATTATGAAATTATCATCACTATTATTAAATTATCATCACTATTATTAAATTATCATCATTATCATTATTACTGTTATTATCATCAGTGTGTTGTGTAACTGCGGAAGTTGTCTTCATCTCAACAAACAGTAAGGGGAGTGAGGATATCGGTTGTCATTTCAACGCTTTTGAAATCAAAAGTGGAAATCAAAAAAGGAAAGAAAGAGAGAGAGAGAGAGGGAGAGAGAGAGAGAGAGAGAGAGAGAGAGAGAGAGAGAGAGAGAGAGGGAGAGAGAGAGAGAGAGAGGGGGGGGGAGAAGGAGAGAGAGGTGGAGGGAGAGAGAGAGAGAAATCGTAGCTTGGTCCAGAGACCGTGTGCCAGCCATCCAGGGTTGCACTGGATTAGAACCGAGTCTTTCCAGACGAATGAATGGTGGAAATGATCCTCTTCGACATCCCCCTAATAGATTCATCACTTACAGGGCAGCATCGTTGGTTGCCCGAATATTGGATCCTAACAAATACATTTCTTCGAGTCTTGAGTGGTTTTCGCCGCCAATCACACTGGAATGGAAGGGTGCGGGTGGATGGATGGATGGATGGAAGGAGAGAGGACAGTCATCTTCTATTCGTATGAAAGGCGTTCAAGATCCCCCTGGTCAACCAGCCAATTATCTTTTTTCCTTCCCAGAATCCGATGAAGATATAAAATTTGAATGCTGGGCAGATCACCCCCGGGCAATCACGTAATGACGCTGCGTTCTTTGTCAAGCAGGGCAATCCAGTGGCTCCCCCTTTTGTGACGCGGAACTATTCGTGCGCGCTGCCATCTGCTCCTCGCAGACTTCTACAGAAGAACCCGAAAATCTTGCAGAAAGAGGGGAGAAAAAAGTGTCTACCTGCAATCTTCTTTCCCCCTCCCCCCTCCCCTCTCCTCCCCCTCTTTATGAAGAGGAAGAGGTTTTCTTGCGACCGTGAGTCTCCGGTTCTCAGACTTGCGCAGAAGTCTGGAAGTCTTGCGGGGAAAAGTGTCTACCTGCTGGAGAGTCCGGGGAGGCGATTTAGCGAAGAATGTCTCTGCGTCCACCGCCGGGAGATGGCGCTGCGGTTGGTGGAGACGCACCAACGACAAGTAATAAGGAGGAGATCATGAAATAAACGCGGTAGAGAGAAAATGAGATAATCTCAATGTTAAAGAATGTTAACGGGGAAAGAAAACTAAAAAATAGAAAACGAGGAGGGGGGAGAAATCGAGGAAAGAAGTAGATAAAGGAAAAGGAGTTGAAAGAATAGAAGGAATTGAGAGAAGAGAAGGAAAAACGAGAAAGCCGATTAGCAGAAATGATAGTAGGAGGAGAAGGAAGAAAAGAATATGAGGGATGAGAAGAAGGAAGAAGACAAGGATTAACCCTTTAAACTCCGATGACAAGATGTCTTGTCATTTGGTAAAAAAAAAAAAAAAAAAAAAAAAATCACAAAACACCAAAATGTTTGATCAAACACCAGAAAAATATGACGTCAATCCTCGCGCGGTTAAGCCGCATCAGATGATATTCGGATATTATATGGACCCTGGCCTACCATATACGGTTTTTCGTATCTACACCACAAGCGGCTGACATGAGTTGAATGGCTTAACAGTTGATAGGAAAAGAAAACATGGAGGGAGGAAAAAGAGAAATTTAGAAAGATGGGAAGAAAGAGGTAAAGACATTTAATGAAGCAAGAGCTAAAAATCATTGAATTAATGGAACATGGACTGAAGGAATGTACAATGAGTCATAGACGGTAATGTGATGAACTGACGAAGGCAACTAATAACGAAAAAAGGAAAAAGGAATTAAAAGTGACAAAGAGAAGAGACGACACAAGGAATCTAAGGGAATTAGACCAGCGTTTCCCAACCTGTGGTGCTGAAATAAATTATAGGGGGTGCTGGGAATCGATGCACACAAAAATCACATTGATATATGTATCATTGATTACCCACTTTGTACATATTTGACCTTTCCCATGCTATCTTATTTTTCTACGGTATTTTTATTTCTTCTATAAATATTGTCAATTTATTTCAGTTCTAAGGAATAAAAAAAAATCATCAAGCAGTGCACCTCACTTTCTTTTATCCTTCTAATAACAAAATAGGGGTGCTGGACTGCTTAGACATAACAACAGGGTGTGCTATGGTCGGAAAAGGTTAGGAAACGCCGAATTAGACTGATTGAAAGTAAAGGAAGAAATGAGGACAAATCCGGACTCTGGCACAGTGAAATTCTCAATAGATTTTATTCCGATTGAGAAGGTTAAGGTTAATTCGATTAACTCCTTCAGTCAATTACGACCTTACCAGCTTCTGCTCTGGTTAAAGTCAGACAATTCTATTTGGTTAAGATTAAGTCTTCCGATTGAAAGAGTGAAGAAAGAAGGAGAGTGAATGCAGGGGAAGAAGGAAATCTATATACACAAATAAATACGTATATATATATATATATATATGCACAAGTTTCACAAAGCACACGTGAATACACACAATATGCTAAACACCACAGTCAAAGGAAATTAAAATTTTGAATCCGAGCACTTTCTTGATATAGTCACATCTTCAAGGGTTACAAGAGATGCGATTATACCACGAAAGCGCTAGGATTCAAATTTCTAAATTCCTTTTACTGTGGTGTTTAGTATATATATTTATATATATATATATATATATATATATATATATATATATATATATATATGTTTGTGTGAGTGTGTGTGTGTGTGTGTGTGTGTGTGTGTGTGTGTGTGTGTGTGTGTGTGTGTGTGTGTGTACAGTCCTTTTGAACCATCGCACGTGGTTCAGTCGCTAGCGTCTTGACCTCGTGATTTTTTACGGACAGGCCAGGGTTCGAATCCTTGACAGAGCTTCTAAAAAATGTTCACACACACACACACACATACACACACACACACACACACACACACACACACACACACACACACACACACACACACACACACACACACACACAAAAAAACAGAAAGAGAAAGACATATATATATAAATATATATATATATATATATAGAGAGAGAGAGAGAGAGAGAGAAAGAGAGAGAGAAGGAAAGAATTAAAGAAAAGGGGAGAAAGAAACATTGATCTCGGCTTTTCTAGATCTCAAAATGTAAGGTCTCGGGACTTAGAAAAGGAAATGTAGTATTTGGGCAGAAGGATCTTCTGGAAACATAGACGAAGCTTCTGGAAGCAAAATCAAAGCTTCTGGAAGCATAAAGCATAAATGAAGCTTCTGGAAGCAAAACCAAAGCTTCTGGAAGCATAAACGAAGCTTCTGGAAGCAAAATAACAAAACTTTACTCCTCCCTCCCCCAACCTTACCTGGCTCTTCCCTTCTGTCATTTTTCCCTTCCTTCCTGCCTCATTCTACCTAGTTCACTGTCTCACTACTAAACCCACCTCCCTCCCTCCTTCCTTTTTCCTCCTCCTAGACCTTCTTCTTCATCTTTTCCTGCTCCTTTTTCTCCTCCCCTCCTTTCCCTTCTCTTTTTCCCTCCAATTCCTTTTCTCCTCTTCCTCCTTCTCGTTCTCATCCTCATCTTCGTTCTCACCCTCATCCTCGTCCTTATCCTCATTCTCATTCTCGTCCTCATCCTCATCCTCGTCCTCATCCTCATCCTCATCCTCATCCTCATCCTCATCCTCATCCTCGTCCTCACCCTCATGCTCGTCCTCATCCTCGTCTTCATCCTCGTCCTCATCCTCGTCCTCATCCTCGTCCTCATCCTCGTCCTCATCCTCGTCCTCATCCTCGTCCTCATCCTCGTCCTTATCCTCGTCCTCATCCTCGTCCTCATCCTCGTCCTCATCCTCGTCCTCATCCTCGTCCTCATCCTCATCCTCATCCTCATCCTCATCCTCATCCTCGTCCTCATTTTCATCCTCATTTTCATCCTCATCCTCATCCACATCCTCGTACTCATCCTCGTCCTTGTCCTCGTTCTCATCCGCATCCTCATCCTCATCCTCGTCCTCGTCCTCATCCTCGTCCTCATCCTCGTCCTCATCCTCGTCCTTATCCTCGTCCTCATCCTCGTCCTCATCCTCGTCCTCATCCTCGTCCTCATCCTCGTCCTCATCCTCGTCCTCATCCTCGTCCTCATCCTCGTCCTCATCCTCGTCCTCGTCCTCGTCCTCATCCTCATCCTCATTCTCGTCCTCATCCTCGTCCTCATCCTCATCCTCGTCCTCATCCTCGTCCTCATACTCATCCTCATCCTCATTCTCATCCTCGTCCTCATCCTCATTCTCGTCCTCATCCTCATCCTCATCCTCATCCTCATCCTCATCCTCGTCTTCGTCCTCGTCCTCGTCCTCATCCTCATTCTCGTCCTCATCCTCATCCTCGTCCTCGTCCCCATCCTCATCCTCATCCTCATACTCATCCTCATCCTCATCCTCATCCTTATCCTCATCCCCTCATGTCACATACATACTCTGCACCGTCTCACCCATGCGCCGTTTCCTTGCCCCTTCCATCTCCTCACTTCGCCACCTCCCATTAGATCGAGACTCCTTCTTTGTGCCTCGGGTGTAAAGTCTTCGTCTTCTAGAGGTTTCTCTAGACTGAAAGGAGCAGCCACAACAAAATATATAAAGTGTGTGTCGTCCATGTATCTTTTTATTTTATATATTTATTCTATCTATTCATTTATCTATTTATTTATTTATTTGTTTATTTATTTATTTATTAATTTATTTATTTATATATTTATTTATCTATTTATTTGTTTATTTATTTATTTATCTATTTATTTATTTATTT
>NC_134790.1:4001236-4006236 GCF_046742065.1 Oratosquilla oratoria
TCTCTCTCTCTCTCTCTCTCTCTCTCTCTCTCTCTCTCTCTCTGTCTCTCTCTCTCTAGATTATGTTCGTTCAAGGTTTGTTCGAGTTTTTTTAGGTGAACACGTGGATTCGGCAATAATTTGCAAAAAAAAAAAAAGAATATCTTCTACTTTTCCTCTTTTTCCTCTTCCTCTTCTTACTACATCTTCTTCTTTTTCCTCTTCTTCTTCTTCTTCTTTCTTCTTCTTCTTCTTCTTCTTCTTCTTCTTCTTCTTCTTCTTCTTCTTCTTCTTCTTCTTCATTTTTCTTCTTTATTATCTTCTTCCCCTTTTTACTCATTTTCTCCATAGTTTCCTCCTCAACCTCGCCCGACTGTCCTTTTTCTCCCACACATCTGGGATACGTAAATAATATAAAAAATTATATATATATATATATATATATATATATATATATACATATATATATATATATATATATATATATATAACATATATATATGATATATTTGTACAACACTGAATGCGTCCCAGTGAACAGATATACTTTTTATCAACCACAATACACTTAAATTCTAAGCCATCAACAACTAGAGACCTCGCGGAGGCCAGCATGGCCACGTTTTCAATTTCTGTATGCTGGCCTCCCCCGGGTCTCTCGATATTGATGGCTTAGAATTAAAGTATATTGTTGGTGATATATATATATATATAGATATATATATATATATATATATATTATATATATATATATATATATATATATATATACATATATATATATGTACAAGGTGCGGCATAAGTAACGCCCTTTTTATTTTTCAATCTTATAATGTGTATTTTTTATCATTTCTTTTATTGAACTTAATAAACATTCTATTATGTTAATATATTATATCAATCTATTAACACTCGTATTAAAAAATAATAGAAAGGTTTTAATTTTGTGTATATATATTAATATAATATATATATATATATACAAATATATATACTATATATATATATATATATTATTTGGATGATGGAGAATATATATATATATATATATATTTTTCACGCTGTGCAATAAGAATTACCTTGACAATATATTATATGAAAAATTAAATATAAAATTAAGTGCATACACGTGGACAAGATAATAGTCTATTAGATTTTACATGTTGCTCCTCCAGAGAAAAAAATAAAAAATGAAAATAAAGATAAAAATAAACCTATCCACATTACTTTTTTCAAATAAAAATGAAAGTTTTGATCAACTTATATCACTAAATTTCAAAAGTGCTTACGACACTCTCTGGTGACATATTTTTGGTGACGTCATTTGTGACGTCATTTTGGTGACGTTACTTTAATGACGTGATGTTTGATGACGTCATCAGTTCTCATTGGAGGGGATGGCGCAATTATGTCCTGCATTGCGATCGGCGACGTAAAAAAAAAAAAAAAAAAATTGTCGTGTTGCATTTCAAAATCATTTGGATAGCCAAAGAAAATCTAAGACCAAAATTTGTTATATGGAATATTTTCAAAGGATCACTCAGTCCTGGATCTGAAAACGGAATGAGTAAAAGATGAATAAGGAAATATTGCATCAGTCCACTTATGTCAAACCAAAGTAAAAATGGACGAAGCGACGGGCATTGTTGAAGAGTTGGAAATTAACCGCGGCTTGATTCCTAAGAATATTCTGTTTTTCATATCTCTGTGAATATTCGATCTGCCTCCCCAAAAATATAATTCATGTTTGATTAAACCTAGAATCTGAGAAATAAATGACGGTTGGTGTGGCGAAGCGTGTCTAGCAGAGAAAACCTTCACAAGAGGAAAGTGCGTTGTCATCTCGGCAAGACGTACACATAAAGTACACATATATATATGTATGTATGTATATGTATATATATATATGTATTGTGTTATGTTTTTCGATACAATAACATCATGGATCTCGGAAGCCTTGTGTTTGACCACTCAAGAATCAAACAAACTATTAGAAAAATTAAAAAAATCACTAAGAAGATAGTGGATATTGAATTAGCTCTGGTATTCAATCGAATATATTTACAAGAAAAAAACTTACTGCCCAATTAATATTTATACTAATATATATATATATATATATATATATATATATATATATATAATATATATATACATATATATATATATGCTAATAAGAACACGGGTACGTGTGTTCACTTCTGCAAAGTAGACCACTTGGGAAAAAGAAACTAACGAAGCAGAGCGCTTTCGGTTACTTGTTGCACTGAAGATGTAATATACGAAAGCGCTCTGCTTCGTTAGTTTCTTTTTCCAAGTGGTCTACTTTGCATATATATATATATATAACATATATATGTGTGTGTGTGTGTGTGTGTGTGTGTGTGTGTGTGTGTGTTTGTGTGTGTGTGTGAGTGTGTGTGTGTGTGTGTGTGTGTGTGTGTGTGTGTGTGTGTGTGTGTGTGTGTGCGTGTGTGTGTTTGAATTATATGAGTTTGACCAAATATTTTGGAAAAATATGTTTTGAAAAGAAGTGAAGAGTATGAGGTAGGGATAAATCAGGTAAAGTGATAAAAGATATAAGGTGTAGATGGAAACCTGTTAAAGTAAGTAAAGACAGTAATGGGAAGATGGGTAGAGTTTTTCAGGAAGCTGCTGAATGTGGAAGATGTTAGGCAGGGTTGCAGAAATAGGTGCGATAGAAAGAGCATTAAAACTGATGAGAGCCGGGAAGGCACCTGGTTTTATTGGGTGTCATATGGAAAAAAAAAAGAACTGGTATAGTGGATTGACTAGTGAGGTTATTTAATATATGCCTACGGGAGAAGAATGTGCCAAAAGAGTGGAGGAGTGTTTATCCAGTTTCGTTTTACAAAGAAAAGGAGATAAGAATGTATTAGTTTTAGAAGGAGTCTATTGAGTTTAGTTGGAAAGAACTGAGACGTTAAAGAAGGGAACAGAGGGAGTACTCGGGGATTAACTGTGTGGTTTTGGGAAAAGTAGAGGATACCGTGGGTCATAGCTTTGTAGTAAGGTATAGATGCAAATTTTCAGCAAAATATAGGGATATTTTGGGGGGTGTCTTCTGTCATGGTCAACATGAAAGCACTGTAGGAGGTGCTGCATATGTATACGATAGGGGAGAAGTTCATAAGGGCAGAGTAGAAGAAGTCCCAGGTTGTTTCGTAAGTTGCAGAACATATGTTAGGGCTGGGTACGGTAAGAGTGAGTAGTTTGAAATGAAGGTGGGCTAAGCCAGGGTTGTGTAATGTCATCATGGTTGGTCAATGTGCACATGGATGGGGCAACACGGGAGGTAAATGTAAATATGATGGGAAGAAGGCTGGAGCTAGTTAGTGAGATTATGGGCAGGAGAGATGCGAGCCAGTTGTTGTTTGCGAATGACATTGCATCCGTGGCTTCGTCAGAGAAGATTTTTTCATAGAGGCACGAGGAAGGGGATAGTTTTAAGTATTTCGGGACACATGCAATAGGTACTGGAGGGGTTGGAGTGAAGTTAAACTATAGACTGAGGAAGGGAAGTAAATGTCTTAGAGGAATCAAAAGTTTCATGAGAAGTGGATATCTGGAAATGGATGCAAAGATATTATACCGCCAGCCTCATAAAGAAAGTCCCGTAGTCATTTTCCCAGATTTTCGGAAAATAAAAAAAAAATCATAATTTTTCTGTTTTATAGAATTTCGTAACGTTACTACTTAGTTTCAACCCACTGGTACACTAGATATAACATTGGTAAATGTACCACAAGGAACACCACATGATGAAGAATTGGTTTAGAAAAAAAAGATACAGATATTGGTGCTTAATGACTTAAGCATTTTTTTTTTTATGAGGGTGACGATATACAAAGTTGATTATGTCTATGACACTGTGCTGAATCGATATTTGGAATGCAAGGGAGACAGAAAGGAGAACATTTAAATTTGTCTGTGATGAAGTGTCTGAGAAATATTGTGGGGATAACGTGGATGGATAAAGTGAGAAATGAGAAGGTGAGGCGGAGGTGAGGTGGAGACTGGAGGATAGAAGGAAAGCTGGCAGGATGGACTGATCAACGAATACTGGGGTAGTTTGTGCAAATGGAAATAAAGATTGAAGAAAAACTAGCTAAAATGAGTGAGAGGGGCAGAGGTGGAAGAGGTGAATTTGAAGAGACGACCGAAAAAGTGATGGATGGATGGGATCAACAGGGCTTTGGGTAAAAGGAAAATTATTTGTTGAGCAGAGAAAGGGAAGAGCAAATGGTAGATGTGAATGGACAGTGGTTGTAATTGGATGATAAAATGACAGTCCGAAGTGATTTATCCACTTCCATCATCGCACGTGAATAGACGTGTGTATGTGTGTGTCCTTGTGTGCATGTATGTGTCAATCCGCACTTAATATCAGCAGTGTGTGTGTGTGTGTGTGTGTGTGTGTGTGTGTGTGTGTGTGTGTGTGTGTGTGTGTGTGTGTGTGTGAGTGTGAGTGTGTGTGTGTGTGTGTGTGTGTGTGTGTATGTGTGCGTGTGCGTGTGCGTGTGTGTGTGTGTGTGTGTATGTGTGTGTGTGTGTGTGTGTGTGTGTGTGTGTGTGTGTGTGTGTGTGTGTGTGTGTGTGTGTGTGTGTGTGTGTGTGTGTGTGTGTGTGTGTGTGTGTGTGTGTGTGTGTGTGTGTGCGTGCGTATGTGTGTGTGTCACTTCGCACTTAATACCAGCAGTATATAACCTTCCTGCCTGGAATTAATTAAGCTCCCCGTGATATATCATTTAATCCCCTTCCTTTGAACCATTCAGTCCGTCCCCCTCCTGTGTCCTCAAACTCGCTCCCATTCTGTTACCTCTCCGTCATGTCATATTCATCTATTAATCTCTGCAATGACACGCCTCTCTCTCCAATAAGAAAACTTAAGATAAAGTAATAGTAATAGATTAGGAGACTGAAGCTTTCTGTGACTTCGCATTATCTCCAAATGTTCCTCCCTGGTTTTTGCTTCTGGATTTTTATGAGAATTGACCAGA
>NC_134790.1:4014675-4019675 GCF_046742065.1 Oratosquilla oratoria
AGGACGGGAAGGGGAGAGCAAGAAGGCAGGAAAGACAGAGTTGTAGGAGGTAAGGAGAGGGTTAGGCAAGAGCAAGAGGGAAAAGGGGAAGGAAAGAGGGAGAGAGAGGCAGCGAAAAGAGCAAAAAAAGAACAGATGAAGTGTAGATAAGGGGAAGATGGTGGGGAGAGAAAGAGAATGAGAAAGAGAGAGAGAGAGAGAGAGAGAGAGAGAGAGAGAGAGAGAGAGAGAGAGAGAGAGAGAGAGACAGACAGACAGACAGACAGACAGACAGACAGACAGACAGACAGATAGATAGACAGAGATAGGTGGTGGTGGAGATAGATGGTGGAGAGAGAGGGAGAGAGGTGATGGAAAGAGAAAAAAGAGAGAGAGAGAGAGAGAGAGAGAGAGAGAGAGAGAGAGAGAGAGAGAGAGAGAGAGAGAGAGAGAGAGAGAGAAGAGGAAGATTATAAAGTTGGGAAGTAGCGATCCTTATGACAATACAAAGAAGAAGTAAAACAGGGTAAATAAGAAAAAAAGAGAAAACAGGGAGAGGAAGAAGAGGAAAATAAAACAAAAATGAATAAAGTGAAGCGAAAGACGGACTAAAGAAAGGCAGAAGTAGAGGAAGAGAAGAGGAAAAAGGGAGAGAAGAAGAGGATAGAGGAGATGGAGGAGGAGAAGAAGAAAGGAAGAATACACGAAGAAGAAGAAGAAAAAGAGAGAGAAGAAGAAGAGGAGGAGGAGATGGAGGAGAAGAAGAAGAAAGGAAGGATACACGAAGAAGAAGAAGAAAGAGAGAAAGAAGAAGAAGAGGAGGAGGAGATGGAGGAGAAGAAGAAGAAAGGAAGGATACACAAAGAAAAAGAAGAAAGAAAGAAAGGTGAAGAAGAGGAGGAGGAGATGGAGGAGAAGAAGAAAGGAAAGATACACAAAGAAAAAGAAGAAAGAAAGAAAGGTGAAGAAGAGGAGGAGGAGATGGAGGAGAAGAAGAAGAAAGGAAGGATACACGAAGAAGAAGAAGAAGAGGAGGAAGAGATGGAGGAGAAGAAAAAGAAAGGAAGGATACGCGAAGAAGAAGAAGAAGAAGAAGAAGAAGAAGAAGAAGAAGAAAGGAAGGATACGCGAAGAAGATGAAGAAGAAGAAGAAGAAGAAGAAGAAGAAAGGAAGGATACGCGAAGAAGAAGAAGAAAGGAAGGATACGCGAAGAAGGAGAAGAAAGGAAGGATACGCGAAGAAGAAGAAGAAAGGAAGGATACGCGAAGAAGAAGAAAGGAAGGATACGCGAAGAAGAAGAAGAAAGGAAGGATACGCGAAGAAGAAGAAGAAAGGAAGGATACGCGAGGAAGAAGAAGAAAGGAAGGATACGCGAAGAAGAAGAAGAAAGGAAGGATACGCGAAGAAGAAGAAGAAAGGAAGGATACGCGAAGAAGAAGAAAGGAAGGATACGCGAAGAAGAAGAAAGGAAGGATACGCGAAAAAGAAGAAGAAAGGAAGGATACGCGAAGAAGAAGAAGAAGAAGAAGAAGAAGAAGAAGAAGAAGAAGAAGAAAGGAAGGATACGCGAAGAAGATGAAGAAGAAGAAGAAGAAGAAGAAGAAGAAAGGAAGGATACGCGAAGAAGAAGAAGAAAGGAAGGATACGCGAAGAAGAAGAAGAAAGGAAGGATACGCGAAGAAGAAGAAGAAGAAAGGAAGGATACGCGAAGAAGAAGAAGAAAGGAAGGATACGCGAAGAAGAAGAAGAAAGGAAGGATACGCGAAGAAGAAGAAGAAGAAGAAGAAGAAGAAGAAGAAGTGGAGAAAGAAATGAAGGTGATGAGAGAGGAACCTCTGGAAGCTAAAGGAGATGGAGTATAAGAGAGTAGAGAAGAGAAGTCGGGGGAAGGTGGGAGGTAGAGAGGAGACAGGAGGAGGAGGAGGAAGAAGAAGAAGAAGAAGAAGAAGAAGAAGAAGAAGAAGAAGAAGAAGAAGAAGAAGAAGAAGAAGAAGAAGAAGAAGAAGAAAAGGAGGAGGAAGAGGAGAAGGAAGAGGAAGAAGAGGAAGAGGAAGAGGAAGAAGAAGAGGAGGAGGAGGAGGAGGAAGGGGGGAGATTAAGGGAACACCAAGATGGACATTGGGGCCTTCCAAGGCGAGAGGCGAGGAGGGGAGGAGTAGTCAGTCAAGTGGGAAGAGGAAGGAGGAAGAAGAAGAAGAGGAGGAGGAAGAAGAAGAAGAAGAGGAAGAAATAGAGGAGGAGGAGGAGGAGGAGGAATAGGAACATAAAGAGGATGAGGAGGTAAAGGAAAAAGGATAAAATCGAAAAAAAATGTAAATAAAAAAATCATTAAAAATTTGGAAAGGAGAAACCGGAAGACAAGAGGACAATGCGGTTGAAAAAGTGAAGAAATCTGAAAAAAATATATAAAAGATAAAAAAGAGGAAGTGGAATTCGAGGAGGAGGAGGAGGAGGAGGGGAAGAGTAGAATGAGGAGGAGGAGAAGGAAGAGGAGGAGGAAGAAGAGAAGGAGGAGAGCTATTTTGTTGAAAAAGCACCGTGAAACTAAGGAGAAATAAGAGGAGGAGGAGAAGGAGGAGGAGGAGGGAAGAGTAGAAAAAGGAGGAGGAAGAGGAGGAGGAGGAAGAAGAGGAGGAGGAGGAAGAAGAGGAGGAGGAAGAGGAGGAAGAGGAGGAGGAGAAAGAAGAGAAGGAGGAGAGTTATTTGGTTGAAAAAGGAACGTGAAACTGAGGAGGAGGAGGGGGAGGAGCTGGAGGAGGAGGAGGAGGAGGAGGAGGAGGAGGAGGAGGAGGAGGAGTAGGTGGCAGAGAACAAGGCAAACGACTGAGTTGAAATGTTATTGAGAAACTGCGACGAAAGAAGAAGAGGGAAAAGTTGGAGAAGATAAAAAGAAGGAAAGTCTTATCGATTAAAAAAAAAAAAAAAAGGATTAGGAAGGAAAATAGGTAGAGTAAAGGCAGGATGAAGGTAGGGGAGGGGGGAATGGGGAAGAGGTAAGGGAGAAGGGGGGGAGGGGAATAGGGAGGGTGTGGAATAAAGAAAGCAATTAGTAATCCATCGTGTTTGGATGGAGATGAAAAGAGGAGAGAAGGAATACGAGTAGGAGGATTGGGGAGATGAGTGAAGGAAGAGAGAGTGGATATAGAAAGAAATGAAGAGAGTGAAGAAATTGAACGTAGAGAGAAGGTATAGAGAGAAATGGAAATACGGGTGGAGGGAAGAGAAAGAGAAAGTGAGAGAGGAATGAATGAGAGTGAGGGTCAGACAGTGAAAGAGAGAGAGAGAGAGAGAGAGAGAGAGAGAGAGAGAGAGAGAGAGAGAGAGAGAGAGAGAGAGAGAGAGAGAGAGAGAGAGAGAGAGAGAGAGAGAGAGAGAGAGAGAGAGAGAGAGAGAGAGAGAGAGAAAGAGAGAGAGAGAGAAGTAGAAGGAACATATGCTGCCGAAGGCGTCCTCTCACGTCGTCTCCCGATACCTCACGGCCAAGTTCTCTCACGTACTTCCTCACTCTCTCACGGTGGGACCTGAGACCCTGAGACGCCTCTGTATGCACACTCACACTCTACTAAACCTATAATCTCTCACGCTGTGTCATGACTTACCAAATCATCTGCGGACTCTCCCACGTTCCACAAAATTCCACACCCCTCACGAATACAAACACATTCTCACGGCTCCGTGAACCCTCTCACACCCTATCAAGACTGTACAATCTCACGATCCTCCTGTTCTAAACTTCTGACGCCACTCACGCCCTAGTACCATTCTTACGCTCCTCCTCACGTTGTTTCTCACGCTGCTGTGAGGCGACCGCCTTCTCAAGATGCACCTCAGACCCCGAGGATGCAATCTGTTTTGACAACCGACGTTGGTTCAGACCTCCATCCAGGTTTCTCGTCCTCGTCCTCTTCCTCCTCCTCCTCCCTCCTCCCTCCTCCCTCCTCCTCCCTCTTCCTCTTCCTCTTCCTCGTCCCGTCCCTCCTTCTCGTCCAACGTCCTCCTCCAGTGACCCATCTCCTCGTTTTATTTACCCTCGGATTGGTGTAAGAATCGCGACACCAGAGCACAAGAAATTACGAGAAACTGTTAGAGTTGAGCTTCCAGCCTTCAGGAAGGAATAGAGAGTGGAAGGTGGGGGGTGGGGTTAGGGGGAGAAAAGGAGGATGGGAGGGAGTAAGGAAGGAAGGAATAGTATCAAGAAAAGAGGTGAGAAGAGGGGAAGGGAAGAAGAGAGGAAAGGGAGGAATGAAGAGAGGAAGAAGATGAGGAAGGGAAAAAAAAGGTGAGAGAGGGAAGGATGGAGGGAATAACGGAGGATGGTGTGATAGAGGGAGAAGGGTGGGATGTAAATAGGGAGGGAGGTGTAGTTAGGGGAGGGTTAAGGGGAGAGAAAGGAAGAAATAAATAAATAAGTTGTTTGGGAATAGTAGTTAAGGAGCATATACATAAACACACACACACACACACACACACACACACACACACACACACACACACACACACACACACACACACACACACACACACACACACACACACACACACACACACACACACACACACACACACCACACACACACACACACACACACCACAACACGCACACACACACACTCCACACACATATATATATATATATATATATATATATATATATGTATATATATGTATATATATACCTGTATGCTAATAAGAACGCGGGTATGTGTGTTCACTTATGCAAAGTAGACCACTTGGAAAAAAAGAAACTAACGAAGCAGAGCGCTTTCGTATATTACATCTTCAGTGCAAAAAGTACATAGTTAAACAGAAATACATAGTTTATATATGCATGAAGAAGGAACAAGGACAGCTTACATAAGATGAGAGGACATTTATGTATATATGTATGTATGCATGTATGTATACATTTCGAGAAAATGCCATAATGATTGCAAAATTTGAGCAAGTCAACAGCGACAATATTCTTCTCAAGCGTGTACTTGAAGCTTTTCTTTATTTTTACTCGTACGCTTTTGGGAAG